>NC_134492.1:26889293-26904293 GCF_040206685.1 Ascaphus truei
TACCATGACAATAGCTAGTGTGTGTCAAGTATAATATTTGAAATGTATACATACAGTACTACATACAGAATATATATCACTGGATGCTGAGATTCATCCAATCTTGTTGATAGATTTGGGATTTTCATGTTTTCCATCCCTAAGGTTGGCTTACTGTACTTTTATTACTCAGGTTTGATCTCTGCATCTTTGGAATTACTGCTCTTTGATTTCATCGGATATATATATATATATATATATATATATATATATATATATATATATATATAATATATATATAAATAAAAGCCCATACCCAGCGTTTAGCAATATAAGTTTAATATAAATAAATTTGCACGTGTATTAGACATACCATAATTTCTGAAACAACAGTTTCAACATATCAACAGAGAAGGTGTCACATGGTTGGTTGCTTTGTAGCATTACAGTTCCAATATATGTGTAGCAGGGTTCCCCCTGGGCCCCCTTACCTGCGCGCAGTAGTGGGGACCCCTGTGGCATGTCAATGTTCAATGCGCTCACGCATGCGCGGAGTGTCGCACATGCGCAGAAGGTGTCCGGCAGCCTTGTTGCGGTTGGCGCGAGGTACGCGCATGCGCAGATGCGGCAAGTCACAGTGCAGGGCCTACCCAAGCTCGCGCATGCGCAGGAGAGTTAGCAGCGCCCATTACAAGTTTGCACATGTGCAGTTGCAAGCGGCGGCATCACAAGATCGCGCATGCGCAGTAAAGATACCGCACGTAGCGCCAATAGAGTAGAGGCTCTAAAGGAACTACATTACCCAGAAGCCTCTGGGGACTGCCCTTTCACCCATATCACTGGCTGCATTACAGCCATTAGGGCTTACAGATTCTCCTGCTGCAAAGGGGATACATTGTTGCGTGCTGGAGTCAGGAAGTTAGTCAGAGCTGGGAGCAGGTTAGGGAAGGGTATGTGCAGGGAGCAGTAGCCCCTGCACTAGGCCAGGTTACCCCCCCTAGTCCCCAGATAGGCCCTGAGCCATAACCCAGATTGTGGTTGCAACAGGAACAGGCCCTAGGTAGGGACCCTGCCCCTTTAGTTATTTTGCTGAGTTCAGGGACACAGTTCACCTGCTGTGCGGCCCTGATCATCATGTCTGGACTCAGACCATCACTCAAGATAGAGACTATCTTCATAGTGGGAACCCCACATAGCGGAGGCGACGTTGTGGATCACGCTTTCTGATCCATCATCCAAGTACAGCGTCTGCGCGCCCGGGTGTGGACACACCCAGCAGGTACCATCATCCCTACACGTGCACCAACTATACACCTCATCTTAGTGGGCAGCGCTGTTCCACACTTGGGTGGGGTTGTGGGACTCTGGGTACACAGTGTTGGTTGGAGAATAAGAGGTGGGGTGAAGGCCCTACTAGGCGACCGGGCAGTTGTACTATTAGTGTTACAGTGTGACATCGTTGCTAATGTTATTGTTCTGTTTTGCATATACCGTAAACTGTTTTACCTATACACTGTGTATGTGGTTACTGTATGTGTTTCCTGTGTCAGGGGTTATTCTACACCCTAGAATTCCTGCACAGGTGGAGGCGCTGTAAGCATCGGTTCAGGAAACACCCCAGGCTCCCAGTGGCAGAGGTTCAGACCTCCTGTGAGCATATCAGGTATTGCACCATAAAGAGTAACACTGGTATATTCCCGCACATGGTCCCTATGTGCAATTGTGGGCGGGGGGGGTGGTAATTTAAGGCCAATGGATGTGTGTATGTATATATATATATGCTCAAACGGGGAGAATATCCGGTCCTAGGAGACTGTGGGCACTATCAATAGTGCAAGTGCTAAGTGTACCGTCACTAGAGCATCTGGCCAATTATACTAAGTGGATATATAACTCCACACCAGGATAACAACAGAGATTGTTAGAAGATCAGCAGACTATTATTAGCCCTGTATGAGTGTGAGATACTCTGAATTCTCAACCGTTTTATGAGAACTCACAAAGTGTGAGTTTTTTACCTACTGTTATTGAATTATATATTTTTATTAAAACTGTGTTACACTATTTGTGTGTTTCTTACCTTTTTCTCTACATGTAATGCAACGTACGAGATAACACTTGGCTGTGGAATACGTGCTACTGGACGTTCCAGATTCTCTACATTGTTCCAGATCCCAGAGTGGATACAAGGCTTAAATTTATCTCAATGCTGTGAGTGCATATCGTACCTTTTATTGGCAAAATTGTTAGAACATACTACCCTATGTCTCTCTTTCTTGTCTCCACTTGCGCCTAGGTCAATCTTTTGGATATATATATATATCTTTATTTATATAGCGCCATCCAGGTACATAGCGCTTTACAATACATGTGACATAATATTGGGAATAAGAGCTTCAGACATAAAACAATAGGAAAGGGAATCACTGCCCCGAAGAGCTCACAATCTAAGTGGTAAGTCAAGAGGACTTATAGAGACAGAAGGAGGGTGTTTTGGTAAATTAGTCTGCAAGGGGCCAAAGTCAGTGCATATGAGATGTATAGTATCAGCCAGTGGAGCTACCCATATGCTTCGTTAAAGAGCTGTGTTTTAAGAAAGGTCCTAAAGGTGGAGAGAGAGGGTGCCAATTGGACATTGAGGGGAATGGCATTCCAGAGGTGTGGGGCAGTGAGTGAGAAAGGTTTTAGGTGGGAGAGGGCTTTAGATACAAAAGGGGTAAAGAGAACGGGACATTACCTAAAACAGAAATGGACATTACAGTATGTTCCCTGAGTTAACATGGTATGGTAAATCCTACATAACTGTGGTGTTACACCCATCTAGAATGATTTTAGATACAGACACATTTTTTTAAATTTGCGATTACATTCCCATAAGTAACTAAGCAAATCAGGGTCTTTTCTCACACATTGTGTCTTTGTATCAGTGTTTGGAGGGGATAGAAAAGCATATTAATTTTTAGAGGGAGGTTCCAATGTGTTAACACACTGTAAAGATGATCACTGAAAAGAAATAATTGAAGCATCAACAAATAATGTGTATTTGAAAAATCCCATACTGTAAACAGGGGCTGATGCTTTAAAGCAGCAATACTACTTTCCAACATCTTGTTTCTTTTTTTTATATGTAAAGCGTGTGACAATGTAAGATTCTATATTCTTACCTAAACTGGCAATCATTTGGTGCTCCTGTTATAAATCTGTCAAAATCCTGATTGTGTGACATAATGGTTGCTTCAGTCAGTGTAACTCAGCAGCTACAATGTATCCTTATACAGTATTACTAAGGTAACATTATCTATTGTTACAGTTTACATCTCAAACTACTCGGAACATTTGCAGCAAATTGTCCCAAACAGGAAAGTATTGCAAAAATCTTGCACTGCTAGGGAGGGGGGTTAAGGCAGGGGAGCGCAACCTTTTACCGCTGCGCCCCTATCTGGCCTGCTCCGGAGCTCGCGCCCCCCTCCTACCTTTCAGCTGCGTCAAAGGATGCTCCGGGGTCATGTGATGTCAGGTTACGTGAGCCGCGGCGTAATTTGACGCCTGTGACGTCACTTCACATGACCCCGTGGCCTCATTTGACGCCGCGTTGTTATGGAGACCCGTCACAGCATCTGGAGCCCGGTAAGTTTTATTGTTGCAGAGGCCTCACGCGACCCCCCGGAATTTAATTTAAATGCCTTGGGGAAGAGCACAGGACCTCTGCAACCGCCCGCTCCCCCCCCAGAAAAATCTCTTGCCCCCCTGGGGGGCGCGCCCCTCAGTTTGCGCACCCCTCGGTTAAGGCCTGCTATAAGAATTAAAGGATGCTTTAAAACTCATAAAAAAATGGTATTAAGAGTTGAATAAAAACAAAACAAAAAAAGGGTGTGTGTGTCGAGCAAGCGCGTTTTAAGTGAACCTTCTTTGTCTTTTGTCATTAAAATTGTGTATATTATTGTATAGTCTCTGTATTGTAGGAATGAGCTGAGGCTTCTGAGTAAGGCTCTGGAGTGTGTGTGTTTGTGTGTATCTCTTTTTCCCTGGTTCTGCGCATGCGCACAGTGACGGAACTTCTGCGCAAGCGCGGGGAGGAACATGTCAGCGGCTTTTCCGCAAGTGCGGGAAGGAACACACTTCCATCACCATGAAGGACATTTGTCCAAGGGAAATTTAGTACAGTAGGTGCCACCAAAGATGTTTCACTTAAAAAAAAAAAAAAACAGTCACTATTATCTAATACTACAGAACTGATTTATTTAAAAAAAAAACATAATATTTCACGTTTTGCTGCTTTAAGCTGGGTTTAGAGGGGCCCATACAGATATATTGTTACCAATGCATATACTGTACAGTAGAATTGTGGATTGAATACAATGTTCCAGACCGAGATGTATTTGACAATCACTGCTAAGAATATTGTGGAGTTCTTAATTAATTTCACAGTTCCCCTCAGACCTCCAGCAAATGACTGCCAATTTTCCCTGGTACTTCGCTTGGGCCAAAATGTAATAGGTTATTAGCAAATTACTAATGTACTGCAGACATTCATGCATATCCAGGGGATATAGCTTGTTTCCACTGTTAAACAACATAAATTTAGTTCACTTTTTTATTAGAAGTTAAAATAAAACAGGTTTAGAAGTGTAAAACTTGTAGCCTGATCTGCAGAACTATCACACCAGTGAGTCTCACTTGTTTGGAGTGTCTCCCGCCGGGTCTCCCCTCCCCCAACATGTCTATCAACCAGACGTTTGTACATGAAGTAGATAGAAATAGCCGTGTTAGTCCAGTTGTAATAGTGCAGAATAAATTAGTACATCAGTATTACGTTATACCTTTTATTATTTGGACTAACAAATGATATTATAAGACAAGCTTCCGAGAGCTCTGCTCTCTTCCTCAGATCAGTTAGGCTACGTCCATAGAGGGGGGAGCCGTGCTGAGCCGCGCCGACGCTCTGCAAGGAGCCCTGTCATCCTCAATGAGGATGTCTTTAGAAAAGGGCTCCCGCGAGCGTCCGCAGGCGTGCTGAGGCGTTGGGATTTTCAGCCGACAGCAGAGACTGTTTCTCAGCGTGCTGTCGGCTGAAAACACCCAATCAGCACGAAGCAGTGTCATGACGTCGACGCCGTGACGTTGACGTCGGCACTTCGCAGGCTATTGGCCCGGCGACATCACTGCCCCGCCTCCCGCCGCCCCCCCACACCCCGCTCCCTGATCGCGCACGCTGGCTCGCCTGCCAGTCCATGGAATCACTCCTGACCGAGCCTCAGCGCTGCTCAGCACGGCTCCCCCCTCTATGGACGTAGCCTAATACTGATTTACTAAATATTCCAGGAGTTTAACACAGATTTAAAAACAAAGATAACAATTTAAGGCCATGAGGATAGTAAAGAAACAGACAGGGCAATAAATGGATGGTAGGGATAGTGAGAAATATGGAAAGCATGAAGGATCATCCATCAGCAGTGTGAGACTGCGTCCATAGTGGAACGCGCCCACTTCCGCGCTCCTCGGCGCAGCGCATTCTTGCCTGCTGCAGGAGATATCTCCTGTAGTGCAGGCAGAAGCGACAGGGAGGCGTGTTAGGGGGCGTGGCTGTGACGTCACGGAGCTGGTTTGGGCGAACCGCTCACGTGCCCTGGCCGTCGTACGGAAAATACAAACATGTTTGTAGCGCAAAGCGCCGCTCTCCCTGTAGCGCATGTGTACATGCTAGCGCGCGTGCACTATACACATATGCATTGGCGTCCTAGTGTTTTGTCGCGCCGTCTCCTGCACTATGGACGCAGCCTGAGGGGGGGGGGAGAAGGGTTGAATTGCAATATTAGCAGAGGCAGGAAGAAACATTACAAAAAATATTGAAGGTGGTATGATCACTTTTATTGGACCAACAAGTAGCTGATATGTTACAACCTTTTGACCCTCTCAGGATCCTAGACCTGATGAAGGACCCTGTGAGGTTCACAAGCTTGTAACATATCAACTACTTGTTGGTCTAATAAAAGTTATCATACCACCGACTCCCTCGCTCTCCTTTGCTACTACATGGAAGAAAGGACCAACACAGCTACCAACCCTTCTTTGCTTAAAAAAATTAGGAGTGCGTAAGAAATCCTGTGTCAGCATTGGGTACTCTTTTTTTTAGTGTCAAATAGAATTATCTTTTGAGTTAAAATGTTTTTAAACAGTCCATTGAGGAATTGGATTTTAAGTAATTCATGGAATGATCAGGCTGTGGGAAGTGATGTCCCACTGGAGTGCAGTATCTTCCTTGTGTGTTATTTTGTGTCTGTGCAATATCTCCTTCATAGGGCCTCATGCAGAGAGCAGCGCTATTTTAAATCTCGCCATTTTTTGGAGAAATTCGCGCAGAAAACAGCAGAAAATGGCGAGTTACGAAAAACGCGCCAATTTTTTTTTTCTATTTCTAAAACTCGCCTCGCGGCTGGCGAGAACCTCCATCTCGCCAGTTTTAAAATGATCCTAATGCAGAGAGGCGCGAACGGCATCTAGCGGCTGTTCGCGCCAATAAAATGGCGCGATTTTCTACTATTTGCCTCGCCAGGAAAAGTTGGCAAGAAGCTGGCGCTCGCGGCCATAGGAAAGGAAAAAAAAAAGGCGCAATTTTTTTTAACACATTTCTGCAGCGCGCATCTCTCCAATTTAAACTCGCCACACGCATTCATGCTATACATTGCTGAATTCGCACTTTTCTGCATATGGAGAATAAAACTCTCCAAAAAAGCTACTTTTTATTAAACTCGCCAATTTTTAAATTCGCTGCTCTCTGCATGAGGCCCATAGTGTGTCTGTGTACTGTAGGTTCATTCTGATTTGAAGTTTTTTGCCGATTTCACCAATGTAGTCACCTTTGCTGCATTGAATCTTTTGTACATTAGTATTGCTTGACCTGAGGAAGAGAGGAGAGCTCTCGGGAGCTTGTCTTATAAATATCATTTGTTAGTCCAAATAAAAAAGGTATCACCTAATACTGAACAACTCATTTACATGAAGTAGATAAGAAACTAATTTTAGGTACAGTATGTATTAGGCTTTACAAGTGTCTGTTTTGTCCTTGAATTTACACGTTTCATAGATGTATCAGGGCACTTTGTATTGATACAGTGCAGCTGGCATCTACTGTACATGTGGTTTGAAGAGGAGTTGTCAGAGGTAAGGGGGAGTGGATCGACCCAGTGTTAGAATGAAATGTATGAACATTTGTGTTTCTAATCAAACAGATGCCAAACGCCAAATGACTGAAATCAGTAAGGATTGGTGGTTCTGGGCCTATAATAGAATTTTAATGGAAAAGTGCTGATTTTTATCAGTGTGACTGATAACAATCAGTGAGAGTTGGATTGGTGTGAATTAAAGCAAATTTCACTGTGCTTGTATGAAATGTGCCAAGTTGGTGTAAAGCTTTATGCCTAAGTAATCAGCATCAAATGTAGCAAACACAATTAGCAACTTTTTCCTTATGCTACTGTATTTATTCATATAATCACATTACTTGTGTGTGGTATTGCAGTTTATTATAAGGGCATTATTCAAAACTTGCTACAATGTGGACATTTCTCTTTAAATAACTTTGGCTTCGCCCTTTTTCTATCAGAGAGACCAGAATTAAAGACCACTCTAGCAGCAGAAGGGTTAAATCGAAGGACTGTTCTGCTCAGGCTGCTCACGCAGAGACGGTTAGAGTAGGTGGCACTGAATAATTAATTCACAGTTTGCAAAACGCATATTATATTCACAGCTCCACAATTCAGATTCGGATTTCTCTGTTGCATTTGTACAAACACAATTTTATAGACAATGGGCATAAAAGTGCAGTCCCATTTCATAAAACATAGTACAAAATTGCCTTTTTCTTTCCCATTTTCATCCTGTTGCGTGCAGTACTTCAGCGTGAACCTGTCTATTCCATCAGTTTTCCGCTATTTTCAAGAGATGCCGATTACTTTATTTGACTTTTTTTGCAAGCTCACAGAAATCCGTTTTTAGAAGACGGAAGCCTTGGTCACTGCATTTATTGTAGAATGTTCCCTTTCATTATTTCTAACCTGAAACTTGTTCTGAATGCAATTAATGTGTATTATAAATGGCGTCACATTTATTTTCATGCTTTTTAGTGAAATAATCAATGTTCTATTCCACTTCTACGATCACTCTACCAGTACTTATCAAAAGTATTACATTATCGTGATTACAAATTACTGCAGCTCGCATCAAACCTGCACGCTTTGAGGCATTTAAGGACAAATAACTGAACCACTACAACAGGGGTAGCCAACTTCAGCACAGGTTGCTCAATCAGTGGTTGGTCAAGGACTGAGCCACTGATTGAGCCACCTGTGCTGAAGCAGGGATATCCTTTAAAACAGACCTTTTGGTAGTGCTTGAGGACTGGAGTTTGCTACCCCTGCACTACAATGTGTTAAACCTGTCTACTAATTTAATGAATATGATACATAGTGAAAAGAGACCAAAACAAGAAAAAATCCATCGCCCTGAAATGAGTTTGAACTTTTGGGCCCAGAAACACAGCGATCATTGGCAACGCATTAATATTCCAGGAGATGCAAATTCCCCAATACTGTCAGGACACACAGTCCAATTTACAATGCCTTTCGACACATCTCTTAATAAGGAAGACTGACACATTTAAAGTCATTAATCCGAGTTTTCCCAAGGTCCAAGCTTGGTGCCAGGTGATGTAAAAAGCTTTTAATCTTTTACTAATCCACTTAAGCTTTCTTTCATTTAAAGTCTGTGAATTCCCATGTTACACCACAAATGCAAATGCATACATTTCAGTATTCAGATTTCTGAGACTTGGCCAAATAAAGACTTATTTCAAACAAATGAAACTATGTTGAGAGAGAAACACTACCCATCTTAAAGCAGCAATCCCTTGAAATGTCTCTATGGGCCTCATGCAGAGAGCAGCGCTATTTAAAATTGGAGAGGGGAATAAAAAGTAGGTTTAATGGAGAGTTTTATTCTCCATATGCAGAAATGGGCGAAATCTGCTATTTTTAGCATTACTGCATGTGGAGAATTGTAAATGAGGAGATGCGCGCAGCTGAAAGGGAAAAAAAAATCGCGCATTTTTTTCCCCCCCTATAGCTGCCGAGCTCCTGCTTCTTGCCAACTTTAGTTGGCGGAGAAAATTGGAGAAAATCGCGCCAAAAACAGCCGCTAGATGGCGAGCGCGCCTTTCTGAATTCGGATATTTTTCAGACTGGCGAGATGTAGTTTCTCGTCAGCCGCGCAGCGAGATTTTCAAATAGAAAAAAAAAAAAGGCGCGTTTTTCCTACCTCTCCATTTTCAGCTGTTTTTTGCGCGATTTTCTCCGGAAAATGGTGAGATTTTAAATAGCGCTGCTCTCTGCATGAGGCCCTATATATCACCATTGATTGCCTCACTGATACCATACAAAGTTCAAAAGGAAACATCTCCCAATTGGTTAGACACAGACATTAGCAAATAATGTGGAAAACTAAAATATTGAGCAACACAGATTGCTGTTCTTGAATTCTCCTTCTCTCATCTCACTTATTGTCATTTTTATGTTAAATTACTATTTTGCAGTCAGGTGGAAAATGAGAGAAGTTTTAATTCTAATACACATGGATCTCAATTGATCCCCATGGCAGATACAAAATATTATGAAAGTTGAATAAATCTTGCACACCAGACCAGAGTAACACAACTAATACTTGGTCAATCTATTAGGGAAAAAAAGGAGAAAAGGGTTCCTCCAAATGTAACAATTGATTTGACCGAATAGCCAAATGTTTAAATATTTGCACAGATTTAGAAACTAAAATAAACACCTAATGCCACACGCACATATAGAAACCTACATGCTCTACACACCCTCCAATTTCTACCCTACAGTATCTTGCCCAGACCTGGCAACCTCTCTATACATAGTACAGTTTCAATAGCTTTAGACAAGACAGCTCATGCCACCACACATCACCGCTGACAATTGAAGCCACAACCATGGCACACAAACTTTATCTGCTAGCTTCAAAAAGTGCTCACGAACTGCTAAACGCTGAAGGAAATCGCTCTCCAAAGCCAATTTCCTCCATACTGTAAATTCTTACTCTCCTCCTATAATACTGTCCTTTCCCTTGCCAAGAAGACCTACTTCTCTTATGTCATACTGTACTAATTCTGCCCTCTAACCCTCAATGCCTATTTCCCACCTTTAACTTCCTTCTCTGCCCAACCACTCTTGCACCCCTTTGCACCCTCCATGGCCCATGAGCTTGCCACCTACTTCCCAGATAAGATTGAGACTATCAGATATGACATCTCCTCACGTCAAGTTCCAAACACATCATCTACCTTCCTTTGCACATCTAAATCCACCCTTACTCATTTCCCCTGTGACTGTCCTGGGGGCAACTGCGGGGCTGGAGTCCAGTAGCTGGGACAGGCGAGCAAGTGGCAGCGATGATCAGAAAACAGACAGAGAGGTCAGGGCAGGCAGCAATGGTCAGGAAATAGGCAGAGGTCCGAAAGGGTCTGATATATAGAGCGAGATACACATTAAGTGGCAGCAAGCTTAAGAAACCTCAATAAACAGGCAAGGAGGAACCGGAAGGGAAGGTTAAAATACTGTAGGACTTGCTGCTGATGAGGGACAGCTGCCGGTGATGAGATATTAAGCAGCCTTCAGAAAGTTCTCTGCAGAGAACAACATCAGTGAACAACAGTCCCGGTGGCAGACCAGTAGAACTCCAGTCTGGGAGCGAGAGGGACCAGGGCCTACCAGGGACATCCCTGACATTACTCTCCCCTCCAAAAGAGAATTCTCCAGATGATCTTCCTCTTGGCTTCGCGGGATATTATTTATGAACAGCCTTAACCAGCCATGTAGCATGGATATTCTCCAGTGGTTCCCATAATGTCTCCTCTGGACCATAGACAATTCACTGCATCAAGTACTGCAGTTTTCCGCTAGAGATTCTGTAGTCCGTGATCTTTTCTACTGTGAACTTCTCCTTGTCATCCACCAGGCCTGGGTTAGGAGGAAGAATGCGCCGAGGAAACTGATTCTTCCGGAAGAGTTTCCCTCACATCTTGACTGCTCCCTCCTGGACACACTAATCCCCACCCTAACTCTCTTTTTCAACTTCTCTCTCACATATGGCACATTCCCATCTCCCTTTAAACATGCAATTATCACGCCTATTCTAAAGAAACTCTTTCCTGACCCAGCCTCTCTCTCTTCTCCCATTTTCCTAAAAGCTACTTGACCGGCTTGAATAAAACCGCTTGACTCACTTTCTCTCCTCCAATTCCCTGCTTGACAATCTAGCTTCTGCCCTCCACACTCCACTGAGACAGCACTAACAAAAGTGGCCAATGACCAACTTACAGCTAAGTCTAAGGGTCATTTCTCCCTACTAATTCTCCTTGATCTTTGTCACGTAATGGAGTGCCTCACTGCCAGAGGTCCCCAATCTGTGCCCAGAGCCTTGGTTTAACCACTGCCACCAGAGCCCTTGAGGGTAGACTCAAGCCTATACTAGCCCCTAAGGGCTGCACGAGACACCGGTTACAATTAGCCAGACTTGGGAGCACATACACTTTGGGTTTATTATAATGGCGTATAACACAGGTAATATATAAATCGAACACTCGGGGAAAGATACATAAAAGGGGCAGAAATACTCACGAAAGAGAGCTTTGCTAACAATCAACTATGAGGCCTCCAGTGGAGCCTAAAAACAGTCCATGAAATAGTCCCCGTCCTTGGAGACGTTCCCGGCAGTTCAGCTGTACAAAGTACTGGGAAGGGCCGGTAGCCTCCTGGCTACTCAATGCCTTTAGGAAAATGGGGCCTCTATCGACTGAATGTGGAGGCCCCAGCATGACTTGGATCCCTCGCAGGGACCACACAGGTAACATTCAGCCTGAACGAAGGCTAGAAGGGACTGGTTACACATGCCCCTGTCACCTCTTCATACAGGGGCATTCACACAGGCCCCTGCCTCCTCACCCAGCTCTCTTCTGTACAGGGGCTCTGCCAGGTCCCTGTCTGCACGCACTGTTCCATCTGATCTGGCCGGCTTAAATAGCCTGCATTCTCACTCACAAAATGAGACCAGCAGGGGTGGCCATGGCTGGAGTCCGCCATCTCTAGTGAGTTATATGAGTAGCTCAGTGCCTTAAGCTTTGCGTTAAGTATTTTCCCAGCAGGGGAGCGTGTCTCACCCCAACTACCTTTAACAGTCCACCTGGCCTGCACAAAGACAAGCCCTCTGACTTAATGTGGGCCTATACTTCAGCTTTTCATTGCTAGTTCAGCTACACAAATAAAATACAAGCAGTCCAGATGTCTCTAACCCTCTTCAATTCCCCAAAAAAGGAAACAGAACAAATACATTGGGAACACACCTAAAAATATACATAACTTTGAGCTCCCCTCCCCAGGCATATAATGTCTGATCATTATAGTGATTAAAAGTCGAGTTTCAGGAAAATTCCAGGTTAACCCCTAAGATTCCACAATGTCCTGACCAGAACAGTATCACTGCTTTCACATGTTGCAAAATATTATGTACATTACAATGAAATACAAGGTACATTTGAAATACAAAGACACAAGCTGTACCACTACTTATAAATATAATAAAAGATCACATTTTAAATGCTTTTGGGAAACACATACATAGGCAATCCCAGTGCCTTACAATAACCCCTGGGGGTGACCTGGATGAAAAGAGACAGCAGGCCGGGCTTAAGCTTTCTTTTTAGATGCCCTGATGCCCATTTCATCAAGATCTCTCTGCTGCCTCCAACACTGTTGACCATCCCCTTTTCCTTTCAGTGTTTCCTTCTCTGGTGTCTTCTCCTCTTCACTATCTCTTTCTGTCGGGGTCTCACAAGGCTCTGTCCATGGCCCTCTTCTCTTGGTGAACTAATACAATCTTCTGGCTTCCACTATGCTGATGACCCCAAAATGTATCTCCTGTCCTGACCTTTTTCCCTCTCTCAACACATATTACCAACTGTCTCTCATCAATCTCTTCAAGGATGCCCCATCATTACGTGTCCAAAACAGAACTACTAAGCTTCCACCCCTATACCCATACTCTCCCTCACTGTTAATAATTCCACAATCAACAACCCAAAGCTACTGCATAGGGGTCATTTTTGACTCTACCCTATCCTTCATCCCTCATAATCAAGCCCTCACGAAGTCCTATCGTCTCAACCACTGAAATATCGCTAGAATATGCCCTTTTTCTTACTCATGATGCAACAAAAATCTTAATTCACACACTCATCTTGTTCCGCCACAAATACAGCAACTTTTTCCTAGTTGATATTCCCCTCGTCCACCTCCATTCCATACAAAATGTTGCTGCCAGACTCATCTACCTCACTCACCACTCCTCATCTGCTGCTCAACTATGTAAATCCTTACACTGGCTTCCCATATCCTCTAGAATTACATTCAAAATCCTAGCTCTGACTTCCAACGTGCTCAATGATGCTGCCCCCCTTGCTCCAGCGCCCCCCTCACCTTCCTCGGAGGCGTCAAATTACGTTGCGGGGGTCACGTGACATGATGGCACGTGACCCCGTTGCCATGGAGATGGACGTGTGATGTCCCTCCGCATGGCACCATGGCGTCATTTGACACTGCGTTGCCATGGAAACGTGTCCCGGCAGCTCTTCAGAATCCCGGTAAGTTAGTTGCAGAGGCCTCACGCGATCCCCCAGCATTTAATTTAAATGCCTAGGGTAAGAGCGCGAGACCTCTGCAAACGCCCGCGCCCCCCCCAGACAAATCTCCCATCCTCCCCGGGGGAGCGTCCCCCCAGTTTGCGCACCACTGAGCTATGCGGCGGGACCAAGCTCAATCTTGAGGCATACTCCAACCCAAAATTAGTAGCCACTTTACCTTTTGTTTCAACATTACCCCTTAAAGCTGCAGTTCAGTCAATATCCTGCATGTGTGTTTTTTTTTTAATAAATCAGTTCTGTACTGTGAGAAAATACTTGTAGCATTTTCTTTTTATAAAAAAACAACTTTGAAAGACAATTTTTAATGTATTCTAATGTAACGAGCATTTTTGTTTCTATAGCAACCCTTTAGAAAGGCACAACCCCTTCCTTTTCTGTAACAGGCTCTGGCACACCCCTTTGTGAGTCCTGCCCCCTCCACAGCCGTGCACGTGCACGTGCACAAATGTATCAGTCATTGCCTGGTCACATGATCTTCCCCACAGAATTGTAGGAGCAGCAGAAGAGAGTAGCTCAGAATGAATTAATTAAACCTTATTCCATTGCACGTGTGTAGTTAATGTTAAATATTAACAACTCATTTAAAATCAAATCTGTATATATCATACTGTAAACAATATATATATTTAATTTTGTGTGTACAGTATGTGAATGTGTATAATTCAATGTTTGTGTTATTAAAATTAATAATGGCTTGTTCTTGTATAGCGCTGCTAGTTTTACATAGCACTTTACAGAGACATTTTGCAGGCACAGGGCCCTGCGGAGCTTAGGTGTTTATGTATGTGTGTGTATGATATAGATATATATGCACACACACGCATATACATGCACACATACACATGTGCACACATACATTCACACACACGCACACATATACACACACACATGAACATGCGCACACGCACACATACATGCGCACACGCACACATACATGCGCACACGCACATATACACGCACAAACATGCGCACACGCACGTATACATGCGCACACGCACACATATACACGCACACAAACATGCGCACACGCACACATAAACATGCGCACACATACATAGACACGCACACACAGTGTGTATGTATATGTGTGTATATATTTATGGTATTGCTTGACCTGAGGAACAGAGGAAAACTCTTGAAAGCTTGTCCCATGACACAAATTCTTGGTCCAAATAAAAAAAGGTATCAACAAATACTGAAGAACTCATATATTCTGGTGTGTGTATGTATGTATATATATATATATATATAGT
>NC_134492.1:27209293-27371793 GCF_040206685.1 Ascaphus truei
GTTCATGTATGAAGGGATAACGGTTACTCTTTGACAATCCAATGTACAGTATATATTATGAAGCTGCTATTAAATGTCAATGAAGCCTCTGATCCCAATTTATTTCATTAGCGCTCAAAGCCTTCCCTGCCATGGAGAATCGGCTTCACAGCATATCGAAGAGGGGGCAAACTATCTAAAGTGCCATCCCCATAGAGAACAGAGGTATAGTTGTTATTATAGGAGTTTTCTAATAATAATAGTAAATGCTAAAAACACTCGTGCAGAAAGCACTACTCTAAGAAAACTGAACTTCTTATCACTGTGCTGCAGAAAATAGCTGGGATCCTCTGCACCCATCATATAAAATAACATGGCAGTCCTATGCTTGGTCCCTGGGATGTGTTTACTTTAGGTTATACAATGTTTCCTTTGGATGAAAATGCCTTCCTTTAGAACAGTGGTTTCCAACCTTTTTTTGGTTACGGAACCCTATGTGAAATTCTGAGGAAACGAAACCCTCTCTAACAGTGCGTCCGAGATCAGATGCATTGTAAGGAACCCCAACCTTCTCTAATAGCGTGTCTGAGATCAGATGCACTGAAAGGAATCCCAACCCTCTCTAATAGCGCGCCGGAGATAAGATGGACTGTAAATTCTTCTGTATTTGGTACAATTTTAAAATGACCTGAAAATTACAGGGAACCATTTAGGCATGCCCAGGGAACCCAAGTTGAAAAAGACTGCCTTAGAAAATAAACTGAAGCTTAAATTATTATGTGTATTTAGTAGATCACAAATATTACAGTTCCTCCTCCCTGAGACACAGAATATACTGTTCACTCTGTGTTGGTAAAACTTTATCAGGTTGGATGTTTTGCCAGCAAGAAGAAATCTGTTAGTAATCTAAAAGCCTGTAATGTTATGTATGTAGATTGGGAATAACAGGCAGTGAGTTGCACCCATGGGATGTTAGAAGGAATAAATATAAAAGGAGAACCATGAGAAATGAAGCCTCATGCAAAAGACTCATGAGGGTTTTAGTGGCATTTCAAAGAGATGGTTATCTTAGTGCGGAAAAAAAATACTGTTAGCATTTCAAAGTCGCCATAAGACCCCCTTCCTCTGATCTATAGCAAGAAACTGTTGAAATAAATTGCACAAGGTTTGAAAGTACACAAAGCAGCAAAGGCATATTATTATTATATTTCTTATAGCACAAGCCATGTATGTAGCATACTAAAGCAACAAACAAAAAAGTGGAAAGAAAACACAACAGGAACACCAGAGCCAAAAAGAACCATTTGTAATGAGGAATCCAGGGTCCACAGAGCTTACAATCTATGGTGTAAACTCTTTATATGCCGAAGTAGATGTTCAGGCTGTTTTAGACATACAATACATGGTGATTATCATCCCAAAACTACCTAAATGGCTGCTTCAGCATATATAGAATATTCCCCTAAGTCTTGTGAGCAATTTGTGGTCCTACAGTAGATCCAAATACAGTTCATAATAATTCAACCAGGATTCCCGTCACTCTAATGCTGTTACTTTTGTTTATTTCAAGAAAAAAGGGAAAATGTAAAAAGTGGGGGGAACAAACCATCTGTGTGGCTGTAGGAGATGTGCTCAGGGTAAAACACCGGAGATGTTTTTAGGAGAAATACATGTACGCTTTATTAGCAAGCAGGTTTAAACAGAAACCGCTTCATATCAGCAAATAAAGTTAGAGCAGATAATAACAACCGGGCCTTTGTAGGGGACTGACTAACATGTCAGCAGTCCCTATCTGAGGGCTGGAAGGCTAGGCCTCTAACAAACCTTTGAAACAAGTCCACAGAAAGGTACCTGTAGGCAGGGTACTCTCCATGTCAGTCCATGGTCTGGAGTTATCTCTCTGGCAGGTTCCAGGGACCGATGCTGCCTGGAACAGAGAGTCTCTCTTCCCCTGGGATCTCTCTAGCAGCACAGACTCTCTGTGCTAGATATCGCTTGCAGTCTGTGTAGCAGGCTTTTAAGCATGCTTGATGAACCAAGTGGAGACTGGTCAATTATTTGCTGCTGAAATTAACCAGCTCCCTGCTGGACCCATCAGCTAAACACAGGCTTTATTTTTGACGCCTTTTAGACAGGGGAAAGGCCCTGTCACAGTGGCCAACACAACTAACATACGCAAAAGCAAGGGACAATTATCCCCAAGCAAAGTAGATCACTAATTAAAAACTACTTATGTTTGATTCAAAGTAGATTTATTGTGGAGAAACAGCAACAATGTTTCAGGTCCTAAATGGACCTTTCTTCAGTTTACTTTTGTTTAGAAATGTCATGGTTATTTTTTTTTTTAGCTCATTTTAAATTCACCTAAGACCTTGACGTTTGACTGATAAAGAGGCTAAAGTGGATCTACTGCACTTGCCTTACTAACTACCGCCCTGTATCCTTCCTGCTGTTTGCCTCCAAATTACTAGAATGACTCAAGTTCTCCTGTATGATCAACTTCAATCTGGCTTTCGTACAGCTTGCTTAACAGAGACTGTGCTTACTAAAGTAGCCAATGATCTACATAAAGAAAAATCCCAAGGTCACTTTTCCCTACCAATCTCTACTCGATCTCTCTGCTGATTTTGATACAGTCGATCATTCTCTTCTATTTAATATGCTAAACTCTCTTGGTATCAGCAACAAAGCTCTATCCTGGTCCTCATCTTATCTCTCTCATCACTCAATCTCTGTCTCGGTTGCCAACATGTCTTCATCTTCTGTTGATCTATCTGTTGGTGTACCTCAAAGCTCTGTTATGGGACCTATCCTTTACTCTCTCTACACACTCACTTGGGGACCTCATGAACTCTTTTAGCCTTTGAAATCATCTCTATGCAGATATATCTTTCCACCCCTACCCTCACTCCTGCAATTCAGTCTCAAGCCTCGGATAGTCGGATTGCCTCCTGCCAATATCTTCATGGATGGCACTCTGCCGCCTTAAACTTAATATGGCTAAAACTGAGCTCCTCATATTTCCTCCTACATCTGGCCTAATATCCCCCTTTTACATCACTGTTAACGGTACTATCATCTATCCTGTTGTCAAAGCACGTTACTTAGGAGTGAGATTTGACTCTTCCCTTTCCTTTTCCATTCACATTCATGGCACGGCCAAAATTTGTCGCTTCTTCCTCTGTAATATTGCCAAGATCTGCCCTTTCCTCTGTCAATCTACTGTTAAAACTCTAATGCATGCCCTTATCCTCTCCTGTCTGGATTATTGTAACATACTGCTAATAGGCCCCCCTGCCTCACAACTTTCTCCCTTGCAACATATCCAGAATTTGGCCGCTTTAATAATTTCACTTTCTCCCAAAAGTCTCTGCTCATCTCGTCCTTAAATCCCTCTTCTGGCTTCCCACCTACACCTACAAAGTTCTTCTCCTTACCTTTTAAGGTGCTTCACTCATCTGCTCCTTCCTACTGTACATATCAGCTTTAATTTCTCGTTATGTCTCTAGTCGTCTCCTGAGCTCTACCCAGAACTGTCTCCTATGCTGCTCCCTGTCACCTTAAACCATTTTCCCTCACTGCCCCTTACTTGTAGAACTCCATCACACTCAGTATATACTGAGCACCCTCTCTCCCACCTTCAAGACAGACCTTAAAACTCACCTCTTAAATGAAGCATTCCAAAAGCCTGGACTCATGGCTATTGTTCCACACCCCCCCCGTCTCCAAACATACCACATAGATTGTAAGATCTCCGGGGCAGGGATTTCCTTTCCTATTGTTCGACTATGGTGCACTTATTTTATTATTACTGTAATGTAGTGTCTCTTTGTAAAGTGCTGTGGGTCCTATATAAATAAAGATATACATACATACCTTGGGGTTATGTGAGACGCAAACATTTCACTAATCAACATTCATAGCTCTTTTACTCCTGGAAAGAAGAATGCAGGAACCTTCTCCATTTTCAGAGTAAACCTTTAGGTTGCTAAGGATGTGCATACCTTATAATGATCTCTTCACTTCTCAAGACCTGCTAAGCTTTTTTCTTGTAGAAAGCATACTTCATATTAGCCCCAATACATATATTTTTCAGATATACCTTATTGCAGCGGTGCGCAAACTGGGGGGCGTGCCACAGGGGGGCGGGAGAATTTCTAGGGGGGCGCGGGCGGTTACAGAGGCCCCGCGCTCTTCCCCATGGCATTTAAATTAAAGTGAGGCCTCGGTAACTCACCTGCTGCCAGCCGGGTCTTTGGCGACGGGTAATGTGACGTCACGCATCGCAACGTCATTTGACACCGAGCCATTGGGAGAGAGGGGGGGGGGGGGGCGAATGCTGCAGGTCCCGGCAAGGGGGCCGCAGCTCAAGAATTTTGCGCACCCCTGCCTTATTGTACAGTATTTATTGTGCTTAGTTAATATAATTAATTTTTAATATAATATTGATTGTTAATATAATAACCTACAGTAGGGATATATTGTTTATATGTTAACTATTGGATGCAAGCATATAAGGTCTCCAATAATGTTTTTGTTACGGCAATTTCTGCTAAAATAGAACTTAGTGTTGTATATGCTCAGAGTTGTATTATATTGCTTCATGTATGCACTGAATATTCACCAATGAGTGACCCAAACACTGCTGGGTGTATGTGGGTATATATATATATATATATACCCACATACACACATATACATGTATATATACACACACACACAGTATATACACGCACCGTTGTATGCATGTAATAAGCATTAGAGCAAAGAAGGAAGATTAAAGCTGTATTATATTGTAATTTTAATCAAGATTTTCTCTCAACGCTATCTTCTAGTTCAGGGATAGCCAAATCGATTCCTCAAGGGCCACCAACACTTAAGGTTTTCAGGCTATCCCTGTTGTAACACAGGTGGCTCAATCAGAAGCTTAGTCAGAATGGCTGAGCCACTGATTGAGCCACCTGTGAAGAAGCAGGAATATCCTGTAAACTTGATCTGTTGGTGGCCCTTGAGGACTGAAGTTGGCCACCCCTGTATATCTACTGTAGTTGGTGACATTGTAATTTGTCATTCACAATTGCAGTTTATCCAAATAAGGCAGCTAGTGTATATGACAGGAATGCATTTACCTATAAGTGGAATCACTCTAAAGAAAGCATTCTCTATGGATCTATGCAATTGAATCGGCGAGCATCCTTTGCTTGCCACTTGGGGAGCAATTTTATACTTTACTTCATTTTCAGCATTTTTATATTCCTGACAGCTATTTCACAATGTTTATTTATTTATACACTAAAAGCACAGATAGTGCCGTTTTCTGTAAAAAAAAAAAAAAGGAAACAAATAATATATATATATATATAAATATATATATTTATATATATGTATAAATAATAAAAAAACGAATAGACGATACCGTCCTGTGGCTAACAAAATGCTTTTATTTGTGCGAACTTTCAAGATACACTGATCTCTTCTTCCGGCGGTGTTACAATGAATAAAGCAGGCAAGGTTTAACTTACAAACAGTGCATCTTGCAAAGTTATCTGTGACTGAAACCTATCCCTCCCCCTGTGCTGTATGCAATTTATGACTTGAGGTGTTAAATGGTCCCTGACCAGGCTGAGATCCCATCTTTGTGGTGGAAGTTTGTGTAAAGTGATTCTAGATCCATGGTTACTAGTAGTGTTCCTGTTGGGAGGGGGCCAATGGCATTAAGTTTGTTTAGCAGGTCCCCCATCCTCCATAACATCGACCACAAAGATGGGATTTCAGCCTGCAGATACTTACTGGGACTGCAGTAGCCACTCACAGAGACAGTGACTAAATGCATCGAATTTATTCTGACCCATAACTACTTCACTTTTGGAAATGACACATACCTCCAGACAACCAGGACTGCTATGGGCACTCGGATGCGCCACAGTATGCCAATCTGTTCTGCGCAAAACTGGAAAGTGACTTTCTTTCCACCTGGCACTTGAAACTCCTTACATACCTTCGGTACATCGATGACATCCTCCTGATTTGGACCTCTGGTGAACATGACATTCTACAGTTCCATGAGAACTTCAATATGTTCCACCCGACCATCAACCTCAAACTCACCCATTTCCGGACAAAGTATATTTCCTAGACACCACTATTACTATAAAGAACAAGCAACTACAGACTTCTGTATACCGCAAACGTACAGACAGAGCCAGCTATTTGAGGCACAACTGCTTCCACCTGACGCACACAAAGAATGCAACCATCTACAGTCAAGCCATACGATACAACCAGATATGCTCCGACACAGCAGACAGACAGAGGCCAGCGGATTACAGCCTTGAGATCGGATTTCATAAACCGTGGATATAACCACAGAAATGTAGACCAGCAAATCCACAAATCCACCAGAATACCAAGAAGTGATTTCCTCGAATACAGACAGAATGAGACAAGCGACAGGGTAACTTTGGTGGTCATATATAACCAACATCTAGAAGCCCTACGCAAGATTGCCAGGGAACTACAACCCATTCTCCAGAAAGATACAAGACTGCAACAGGTCTTCCCTGAAACACCCTTATTATCATACAGACAACCTCATAATCTCAATAAAATTATGGTGAGGAGTAAAGTATTCAACAGTACAACTGAATGCGGGACAAGACCATGCCAGGACGCACGATACAAAACCTGTGCAATGCTCCACACAGCGGGCACAATACAAATACCACACAGGAATCTGGAGTACAAAATCAGAGAAAGGTTCACGGTTTGTTGGTGGCCTTTGAGGACTGGAGTTGACTACCCATGGAGTAGGGGAAGACAATAGGCTCTGCTAAGATTCCACTCTCATAATCAAGTAAGAAAGAAGACATCTTGCATACAAATCAGACCTGGAGGTCACTTGTGGTATTGCCACTGCCCTTGATGCTTGTGAACTCAGATCAAATTCCAGTGTCAGCTCCATGTGTTCTTGGGAAAGTCACCTTACCCCCACGTGCCAAAAATTAGATTGTAAGCTCTTTGGTGCAGATTCATTGTGCCTGTAAAATTCCATACACAGCATACTGTATATTGTTAGTGATATATAAGAAATATATTGTTATTTTAAGTTTCATTGACTTTAGGTAAATTGCTTGTGGTTTTCTGACATGCGCAACTCATCCAACATCAGTAAAGATAGGAAATGTACAGTAACCCATCATATTGGATAAAAGGCAGATGCAGAATATACTGAATTTCTAAAATGTTGTAGTTGAAAAAAAAAATGGTATTGCTTTTACAGTTATCATAGTAATAAGGTTCCGAGGTTTTATGCTTCAAATAAAAAATAAAAGTTGAAATGATAAAGCATGTGTTTGCGGCATTTGATTACATTAAGCCACTTTCTAAAGCTGCTTTCACATTTGTTTATGAAATTGTAATATGAAAATAAGATTATGGATTATGAAGCGCAGTATAACTGACACCAATGGCTCTTGAAATTCTTATTTAACTTCACTTAGGAAAAATCCTCTGTGGTTTAAAAGGAGAAATCCATGATACTCTATTTAAAATATACTGTATATATATATCATTAACGCTGTCTTATAACAAATATTTTTGTCTGCAAGTTGTTTTAGGTTTAGCATGAATGAAAATAAAAGCACAATTTTAATATTAAAGGAAATATTGCATGATTGTCAATGAGAATTTTTATAAAGGAATATATTGAGCATCTTAAGTTTTAATATTCATTGAGGAATTGAACTTTGAAAATAGATCACAACCACAGAATTGCACACCATGTAAAATACAATACTGCATACACAACAAATTTGGAAAGAAGGGCTGGTAACAGTATATGTGCACATTAAGAACTCGTGGCCATCTGTTGCCAGGCTTAGATTCCAACATCAAAACTCCCATTTACTGTAGGATTCATATTTCTGGTTTACATGTCTGACGCACAAGTGGCATCTGGGATTCCTGTATGGTTTTTTTGTACCAGGAATCTGTAACATGTATGTTTTTAAAGCTGCAATCCTTTTCCCCCCCTAATAACCATATAAAACAATAAAGAAAAACACTACCATTTCACAAACGAAGAGATCGTGGGGTAATATATCAAGCAGATTGTTTCCAAATGAGAGTAATAAAACCGGCATTCAGCCTCATAAATATGCAGAACTCCATCCCGTAGCATTTACAGCAAATCCTATCTTTATTTTAAAGTTGCTGCATTTGCGCAGGTTTGTCACAAAGGTTGGGTTAAAATGCAGCTCTGATCTGGCAGCCAAATGCTATTAACAAAAGGAAGATAAAAAGATGCAAAGATACAGTAGGTAAGAATGATGCATGCTATTGTGTACAGTATGCATCGTGTAATTTACTCCCCCTAGTGCTTCATGCAATCACTCCAGTTATTTGTAGATGATGGGAATGATGTGCAGCAATGGAATGGAATGTAGATAGAGTACATTGGGGTTGATCCTCAGAAGTCCGTCAATTTTGTGCTAATAACGACCGCTACCAAATAGGTAACGGACGTTATTGTTCCTCCGTTTAACGGGTACCCTCATAGCTAATGATATGCAAAAATAACGTCCGTTAGTAACAGTTGCAGCGCTTTTAACAGTGATTTTCATTGCACAGACGCGTTAACCAATACCTGCATGTGCACATTGGCCAAACTCCAATACGCAGTATTAGCGCATGCATTAAAGACGCATTACTCGTGCGTTGCCTAAAGCTAATGCAATTATTGTTATGGTAGGGATATCTTTAACATTTTTACACTGTTCAACTTTTTTTGTTATTTATAGTTTCCTTCCTTCATTTATTTTAATTGTACATTATTAAAAGTTAATTATGAATTATTATTGTAGGGGTATGTATGGGTAAATATTATTGTATACCAATACTTAATACAGTACAATCATGATTACCGTACAGTATATACGATATTACTGTAGGTCACACAAACATATCATACATTCAGTTTAATTACTAAAACCCATACTATAGTTTATGATGTGTTTCAGACATTTTATATGATCCCTCATATATATTTGTATGACACGTAATTTTTTGTAACAAAAGGATTAAGTCCTATGCTCAGTACATTGCTTGTAGGCTATTCCCAGGAATGCAGGGAAAAGGGAGACCAAAAAGCGCACCAGCACAAACGGAGCAGGAAGAAACCAGAACAAAAAAATGATTAAAAGGGCACTTTAATGTGGCAAAAGACCCATCCAATGCATTTCGAACGTCGCAGCGTTCTTTTTCAAAAAGAAAAAGAACGCTGCGACGTTCGAAATGCATTGGATGGGTCTTTTGCCACATTAAAGTGCCCTTTTAATCATTTTTTTGTTCTGGTTTCTTCCTGCTCCGTTTGTGCTGATGCGCTTTTTGGTCTCCCTTTCCCCTGTATTGCATTGAGTAGCTGCACAGCCTGCCTGCCTGCCCTACCAGGATGTGAGTATTTGCATATTTTTCAGGGGAACCTGCCGATGAGACAAATGGTGAGTGGGTTGCACCACACACCACCTGTCTTCAGGAGGATAGTACCCATTATATGACACAATAGGTACTATATCAATTGTTAGTACCCTGGTATAGTGGTCTGGCTTATTATCATTTTGAGATATACCTGCATTTGAGCGCTTCAGCTATTTTCCATATTCCCAGGAATGCTATTATAATCATGGTCTGGATGTGAGTAATGCCAGGTTTTTGTGTGACCTAATTATCGTAATGCTATTTCCATACGCTAACATTAACGGAGGTTTGAGGATTTGCGTTGTTGGGTAAGTTACTCAATAGCATATGATTATGGCTGCGTCGATATATGTAAGTCCCCGCTCACGCTGTGCGCTCGTGCGCGGGCACACACGTTCACCTGCGCTCGGCGCTTAGATAAACAAAAAAAATTATACTTTCCCGCGCGCTTAACTACCTGCAACTACCTCACCTCAGCACTATCACCTGCTGCTTCCCTCACCTCAGCACTATCACCTGCTGCTGCTTCCCTCACCTCAGTACTATCACCTGCTGTATCCCTCACCTCAGCACTATCACCTGCTGCTCGTTCACTTCGTTGACTCATTCAGAAAGCGGAAACCAGCATACGCCGTTAGGAAAATTTTAATGTGGGAGCTGGCAAAATTAAATTCGCCGACACTTTCATGGCCAATTCGCCACTTGTGGCGATTGGCGACAGGGTTGCCCACCTCGGATATAGACTCACTGTGTTGTGTGGCAATAGGATGCACTAATTTAACAAAATAATCCTTGAGTTCAGTATAGCCTCACAAAACAAATGCAATACTTTATGATTGTTCAGGTTTTCAGGTCATTTACTGCACATCTCTAACTGACGACCATTTTGCAGTAGTATAAAGATTAATTATTTCTTTTATGTCAGTGGGAGATAGAAATAATAATTAAGACACGTACTGTAGATTGGGAAAAACCATTTCTTCTGGCTGATTTAAAATTAAGGCAAATGGCATGAATAAATTCAACCATTTAGCAGTCAAGCTAATTAATTTTCCTTTGGATAGATTATAGAAAAAATTTTATTAAAGAAAATTTAATTTAACAATAAACAATTTAATTGGAAAGAATATATCATATATTTGCTTCTGTGAACCACCTGTCCTATCCATAATAAAAAGAATTCCTTGGACTTTTATGACCGGCTTGCATATAGCATAGGTATTCATCAATATTTTTTCCCAGTCACACCATAGTCATTTGATTTAGTAAACCGTGTTTATGAGACGATTCTTAAAAATGGGGAGATTGAGATTTAAATGGATACTAATTCATCGAAATAGTATGGCTATACAATGCTAGAGAAATACAGTGCACAGAACCAGCTTGTTCAGCAAATCAGTGATCCAAAGCCAAAGATTTTAAAGGCATGTTGGGTTTTTATATGATAGAAATTGTAGCCAGATGTTATTTAGGACCAACATGAGCTTCATTTAAGCAATACAGGTGAAATGTATTTATTGTTATTTTCCCCTTTATAGTATCTGTCTTGATAATACCATTACACTATTCAGTATTGTAATAATCTGGCACACAAACCGTTAACCTCAGTTACAAGTTACAGCTTAAAAATGCATGTACTGTTTTTATTGGGGGTCAAGACCTGTCCTGGTTTGTCTAGAAGTGAGGTTATTTTGGAGCATGCCTGGTTTGAGAAAGTGGGGTGATTGAAACCTGGGGTCACAACTCTTTTTGACAATGGAAATAAGCAAAAGCCCTTTTAATGTAATTTAAAGGGGTTCTAGCTGTGAGGGATAAATTAAATGGTGTGGCCAGGGAGACATTCCACATGACTGTGTAAATGTACTAATTTAAAAATATCACAGATCTACGACAATTTACAAGAATTTGTAACCTTTGCGATCAGACCAATTAAATGATGCCAAACATTCCACCCGATTGGGAGGTTTCAAAGGTCAGATGAACATTTTCTCTCAAACTCAGCATTAACTCCATCAAAAATTGCCTCTTTACTTGCGGCAAACTCATCCGAACGCAATGAGGGGAGTTACAATATTCTAGGAATTACAGGGATAAAGTTATGGCAATGTTTTGATACTCAGGCATTTTTTAATTCAAAAGAAAAGCAATTCTTTCTCCCCAAAGCCATAAAGGTGTCACTAGATATTGATGAGGGGGAGTTCAGGACACAAACCAGAAGGTGGACTTATTCCGTTTTCAATGCAAGGGCGTTTTAGGATAAAGACTTCTTATATAATTTTTGTTTTCAAAACAAAATCTGAGAATGAGCTTTTCTCCGGTTTTTGGCTTGAATTTTACTTGGAATCGAAGTTCAGATTTCAAACCTGCAAATCTGTTCGTCCTTACTTATACAGGTATATATCCAAAAAGATGTACCTATACTCCACGTGGGGAGAAAGCTGTCTCTCTCTATAGACTGTTACAAATAGGAGCATACATTTTACAGGAGTAAATCCTAGCAAACGTCACGTTATTTGCTTTAGTGAATACTGTGTAATGATCAACAAGCGTTAACTTAAATGTACACCATGTTAAATAGGTTGATGGAGCTTAGTGAATCTAGGCCAAAGTATCTTACCTATTTTCCCTGTGTGAGGGATCTTATTGTAATATATAGAGTACCTACAGGAGGAGTTACGGAGGAAGACAGTAACATGAATTATAATGGATGCAGAGATTTTTTTTGTCTATCTCCATCATTTCTATCTCTTTTGTAAAATTTCCAATAGGTCCCAAATGGGTTAACCTCTCATAATAATAATCTGCCAGTAAGAATGTCTAAATTTAACATAGGTTGAACTAGATGGACACATGTCTTTTTTCAACCTCATCTACTATGTAACTATGTAACTGTCGTACACAGTGACACGTACAGTAGGAGTGCCTTTGGTGTCTCCTTTTTACTTATGTCTGATGAATAAAGATCTTTTTTATACTCCACTTTTGTGATACCGAGTCCCATGGCTGTGCGCTGTTTCTACCTTGTTTGCTGAATCTGTCTTCCACATAACACGGCTACATGCAGTTTTTTAACTCCTGTGTACAGTACTAAAGCCCACTTTTTTGTCCTCCTAACAGGGACCCCTAACTATCCAATGTGTCATGGTAAACAAGTACAGTAAGTGAATTCCAACTGGTAACTAAAATAGGCAATGTAAAATGTACCCAAAACATAATTTCAGTCCACAATAGCACCTTCTTACAGTCCAACGTGGAACCATAATTCAGCCTTACTGAACATTAAAAAGTTGGATTAGCATTTAAAAATATTTTGTTGGGTCAGGATATGGTAAAATTATGATTTAATGATTTATTTCATGTTTTATTCTTATAAAATACAGGCATCTCTTTTTACTGCGTGGTTGGTCATTAGTTTAAAGGTGCTGTTCATGTACTCCCTTTTATTTTATTTGCCTTTAACAGTCGTATTTATGCAGCCTACCGATATTCCTTTGTTCATACTATAACACTGTAGAGAAGGCTGCATTTTCAGGTGTTGGTGGTGTATATAGAACAGTGGATGCTAATTCTGATTAGATGTGTGTAACCCTGTTTCCCCCCCCCCCCAGTCTCTACGGGAATGTGAGGGGTGCATGGGGGCTGGTTACAGGTGTGGTGGTGCGTACCTGTGAGCTTCCCGCGATGTTGTGGGGGAGCCAGGACCGGGCTTCTGGGGTGGTAGTCTCCATATTATCTCAGTGGTGCAACGCCTCCATCTTCTATACTCCCAGGGTAATGGGATAGGACCGGTATAGAAGATCTCCTCGGGTCCCAGGGTTATACTCTCCAAAACACACACAGTCTTTACGGGTGCAGAACAGTCTCTTTATTTGACAGGGCAACGATATCCTCCACGATAAGGCTTCCAGCAGCCACAAAACAATAGCCAGTGCCAAGTACAACCCGCTCAAACCCCCCCCCCCCCCCCCCGACCTCCTCCTCTCCTTCCCTCCAAGTCACTCGGCCGACAGGATGGTCTGAGCTAGGGCGGCAATACCCCGTGGCCCACCCCCGAGGTTAGCCTCGGGGTGGGTCTTGAATTCTATTCCCATCACCCCTGGCAGCGGGGTGAGGGCATTGGTCCACCAGTCTATGATTCTATCAGCTCTACTTACAGACGCGGATCGGTTTTGTTCCTCTCGCTCTCAACCGGCATGCTGCGCCGGGGAGCCCGTAGCCTCCCGATACTCCTCGGACCGTTCCGCAGGATTCATGGCGTACGGCCTAATACTCAGCAGCTGTAGACTTTTGGTCTCACTGCTTACTCGAACTCTTCTTAAGCCACTCTCTCTCCATTGAAGAACCATCAATCAGAAAGGTCCATGGCACACAGCAAGCACGAAGAACAACAACCACTCGCCGGAGTGGACTGCTAAATATAGAGCTAGCCCCTCCCCTCCTGGTATCAGCCGAACCTCCCTCTTGCTCACGCCTGCAACAGAGTCCAGGCCGGCATCTACCATTCAGGTTAAGGCTATGAAGGGGGAAAACCCATAATGATTACTGGCGCCTGATCTTAACAGGACTTACCACAGTAGAAGGAAGATAGGTATAGCCTGAGCTGTTTACAGGGGGCTACACTCTCCCTATGGTGGAATCCAATGGTCCCCACTTGGACCTATCTTTTAGCAGTACCATCCTGCGGCGAACAACCTAGGAAACAGCACACATAACAATATAATACATTCATAATGAGGTAGAAATTGTACATACAATCCGGGTACTCCCAACATGGAGAACCCTACAGATAGCGCCTTGGATCAGGCTTCCTTACCCGTCGTCCATTGTGGTCAGTGACAGTCACTGCGAACGACTGAACCGCCCCATGCTCAGGCCTGTAGGTGACACCATGCATATAAATACACCTCCCGATGCTCCATATATGCACTAGCTCACTAATCTTATCTTCATTGTGATACCCAGTCCGACCGTACTTGGTCCGCAGGTACTCCTGAACTGCCTCCCTAAGCCAACTGTCTCGGTTATCCTCAACCTCTCTCATGATGGGCTCCGGCACATAGGGATATTCATAACCATGTGACTGCCGGTATCTAGCGACTATGGCCCGGTCAGCTCGACTTAGCTTGGTAAGCGTACGCTGCCCTGCCCTGCCCTGCTTGGCAGTACCCAAAACAATGGTTCCTCGGGTGCTATTTCGTCATACAATATACTAGGACCTTGAGGTACAATACGTTTCTGTTCTATCTCCCTCAACCGGTGATCCAACTCATACCCCATCTCCTGCGGAGTGAAAGAACCAGCCGCCCACCAGTGGTCTACTACGTCGTTCTTAATCAATAAGAATCGCGTACGATCCATCCCTTCGTGGTAACCGGTGAACAAAGGCGCCCACCATTTATCGCGGTGCTCGTACTTAGCGACCTGACTAGTGCGCTCTGCATCAGAATCTACCTGTGATGATACCCCGGACGTACCCGCATCAGTAGATCGCAAGCAGTCTCTCCGTCCCTTGGCATTATAATACCTTGTGGGGTTCATCTTGGACAACACTGGACTAGGAGACCCAGCCTCTGCTGGAGTAGGTGACCCACGGGCTTTCCCGCTAGCTGTAGGACAAAATGGTACAGGGTTAGGCACAGGTATTACGCTTGAATACGGTATCTCTCCTTCAGAGCCCTCCTCACTCAACTCCCAATCCCGCAAGTCCTTGAAGTATTTGGGGTTTTTACATAATTTATCCCTGGTAGGTCCCAGTGGCACCACTCGTGACGGGGCAGGGGCAGTGGCTGGGGCAGGGGGACTAAGGGCCAGGGTAGGGGAAATGTCCAGAGCATTGTCCGGCAAACGGGTAACACCCCGCCCAATGAACTTTTTCTTAGCGGCCCTCCCCCTCAGGCTTTGGGTCTCTCGGGAGGGCCTCAACTCTGTAGGGTAGCCCTGGCCATGGCAAAGGCTCTCTGTTGCGAGGAGAACATTCCTCCAGGACTGGTCTTTCGTTCAGTGGAACCGGAGCTGATGTTATCCGAATCGCCGGCAGAGCTCCCATCCGCCCCGGGGTCACGCACCGGCCATGCGTCGAGGACCGGCGATGACACCTCCGGTACACGATCGAACAAGTAGGCCTCAAGCCTCTCTTTCTCGTTCACCGTGAGTGCAGTCTGTGCCTGGCGGGAGTAAGGGGGTGGTGGGGTCTCCTTACCACTCCGCTGCTTTTTGACGACATCTGGTTCCGCTAGGATCATGTCGGTCTCCGTTGCACTGGGAGTCACCACGGCGGTGGGACTCATACGGGCCTCCGGCCGCACCAGTGTTCACCGTCGGATGGTCCCCGGACTTGTCTGTTCTCTTTTGATGCCTTTGTGGTGGTTCGCCAGTAGGCGCATCGCCACCGAAGTTACACCCATCTCTTCCTCCTCCGAAGAAATCACGATCGGTTCCTTCGCTGGGGAGTCACCCGGTCCTTCAATGATACAACCCGTGGGTATAGGTACAAAATGTCCTCGTTTGGGTACCTCCACCGTGGTCGCGCTTGTCGGGGTAGCCAGCTTGCTTAGTTCAATAACTAGCTGAGCCTTAGTTCCTCCCGATATGGTATAACGTGGACCCAGGGCAGTCTTTTCTTTGTCATCCGACAACTCCGTCAAAGTTCCTGGATAGGCACCCCGTGGCTTGCCGAACAAATCCCGTGGCTCGGTTGGCCACAAGTAAAACGTGCCATACTTGGCACATCGGGCCTTGGTACTCGGTACTGCGCCGGGCGGTCCGCAGTGCAAACACACGCACCGAACATATTCCTGCTCCGCTACGGCCACGACCAGTAGGCCTCCAGGTACTTGGTGAATAGAGGTGTTTATTTCTGCCATAGTTCGTTCCGAGGGAAGACAACACAAGTTTATAGCTCCTTGCTCCTCGAGTGCCAGACACAAGTCACGCTCCTCGCTCAGGTCTCCAGTCCCTCCCTTCGCGGGGGGAGGACCTTCCTGATTGGCTCTGGGTGGACCCCCTCCCTCTGGTGGAACCCAGATGCGGGGTCTTTTCCTTGTCAGCATGACGTGGCCGTTCGGCTTTCGCGCCACTCAGCTCCTCCTGCAAGGAATCTAGGTTTGGCGCCAGACTCCTGCACATTTCCCGCCATTGTCTCACAGTCCTTTTGCAAATCTCATGTGCTTGCTCCAGGTTCGGCGGGAACCGCTATTTAACTCGCCTCTCCGCGGAGCACATGTAGGGATGGCCGCCATCTTGGATACTCCCTCCAAATGTACCTGTGCCCTACTCTCCATGTCTAACTGGTATCTCGTACCTAGACCATGTTTTCCCTCCAAATGTGAACTCTGCATCTTCATACTGTCTGTGGCCCACTAAAATGAGGTGGCTGGTACCCCAGGCTCAACGGAACTTCTCTCCTCCTCTCCTATGCACTGTACTCCCCATATCTACTTGCAAGTGCTCGGTGGTGTGGGTGATAGTTAAGATACCTCTCCTAGGTATGGGCGTCTCCTGCTTTTGGCCGCTATAGCGGACCCTGGGCTATGGTCCCTGGTCTGGTTACCAGGCTGACCCCCCCCCCAGTGACTCACGCTACCCACCTCAAGGGACTTGGTCAGCTCTAACTATCCACCCCCTCCATAACGCGGCCCTGGGCCATGGTCCCCGGATTGGTTACCGCTATGACCCCCCCAGTTGCCTCACGTTAACTGTTTATATCACTTGCCGGGAGAGTGCATCTTAGTCTGTCTGGTTCCGCCTCGCTATAAGTCGGTCCTGTTCTGATAGATATCGATCTCAGCAGCGCCACCAAATGTAACCCTGTTTCCCCCCCCCCCCCCCAGTCTCTACGGGAATGTGAGGGGTGCATGGGGGCTGGTTACAGGTGTGGTGGTGCGTACCTGTGAGGAACAGGAGGGCCTGAGCTTCCCGCGATGTTGTGGGGGAGCCAGGACCGGGCTTCTGGGGTGGTAGCCTCCATATTATCTCAGTGGTGCAACGCCTCCATCTTCTATACTCCCAGGGTAATGGGATAGGACCGGTATAGAAGAACCCCTCGGGTCCCAGGGTTATACTCTCCAAAACACACACAGTCTTTACGGGTGCAGAACAGTCTCTTTATTTGACAGGGCAACGATATCCTCCACGATAAGGCTTCCAGCAGCCACAAAATAATAGCCAGTGCCAAGTACAACCCGCTCAACTCCCCCCGACCTCCTCCTCTCCTTCCCTCCAAGTCACTCGGCCGACAGGATGGTCTGAGCTAGGGCGGCAATACCCCGTGGCCCACCCCCGAGGTTAGCCTCGGGGTGGGTCTTGAATTCTATTCCCATCACCCCTGGCAGCGGGGTGAGGGCATTGGTCCACCAGTCTATGATTCTATCAGCTCTACTTATAGACGCTGGTCGGTTTTGTTCCTCTCGCTCTCAACCGGCATGCTGCGCCGGGGAGCCCGTAGCCTCCCGATACTCCTCGGATCGTTCCGCAGGATTCGTGGCGTACGGCCTAATACTCAGCAGCTGTAGACTTTTGGTATCACTGCTTACTTGAACTCTTCTTAAGCCACTCTCTCTCCATTGAAGAACCATCAATCAGAAAGGTCCATGGCACACAGCAAGCACGAAGAACAACAACCACTCACCGGAGTGTGCTGCTAAATATAGAGCTAGCCTCTCCCCTCCTGGTGTCAGCCGAACCTCCCTCTTGCTCACGCCTGCAACAGAGTCCAGGCCGGCATCTACCATTCAGGTTAGGGCTATGAAGGGGGAAAACCCATAATGATTACTGGCGCCTGATCTTAACAGGATTTACCACAGTAGAAGGAAGATAGGTATAGCCTGAGCTGTTTACAGGGGGATACATGTGTATTAAGTCATTTATATGCAGAAACTGAAAAAAAGCAAAAGCTACATTTCTAAACAAGTCCTTTGATTTCATGAGTTAGTTTCTAAAACTATATAGGGATTTGACACTGTAAACCCTTCTATTACAGAGGACGTTCATCCACAGCAACAGAGGAGTTAATATTGCTGCTCTCTGCTCTACCGAACTCCAAATAAGGTTTGAGCATAGATTAAATTCAAGCAGGTCTCATCTTGACGGAAATTGGAGAGATGAAAAAAGATTATAGGAAGAGACATTATAAAAACAGACCTCACAAGTCAGGCTTAATAGTAAAACCATTCCCTGTCATGTAGACAACAGCAGAAGCAAATATCCTGTGACTTGTAGAGATAGTGTATCTCTCCACCAGATCTCCATGCCTCCTTCAGACATATTCTCATTCATCTTCAGACTATATAATTTGATTGGAGAAAAGTAAGGCTCATCAGGGCAAGGGACCGATAAGACAAAAGGCCCAGAGAGTCAGATAAACATTTCCATGATTTCTAGTTATTTGAAGGGTGATACAGGACTGCAGACATAGATATATCCTAAATAAGTACAAGCATATCAAAACAGAACATACTTTCTGACTTACAAAAGTTTTTTTTTATTAAAATAAATATAATAGTGGCATAGTGACAACTTTTATATTAGCAATACAAAAAGGGCAGTATGTGAATATAAAACCCCATTGGTCTATATATAACATGTACACCTCCCTGAAAAACCATTTGGCGTATCTCACATTTGATCCCACAGTACAGGAGATGGGAACACACATTATGATTTGGAGAGGAATCTTGTGGAAGTCATTTTTGCAAGAGTTTTGATCCCACTAATGCTATTAGGGAACCCGGACTGTGTAAACAGGGTTCTCTCTCTTATTTTCATTGTATCTTTAATGAAATAATGCAGCATACTGTTGTATTTTATTTGTATCATTCTGTATTTAATATTGCCTGTATATGTATATTAAAAGGTACTGTATAAACAATTGGAGTCAAATATAAATATCTAAATAAGTCCATGTGGTATACATACGAAAAACACAGAACAAAACACCACCGACTTATCTCGCATTTCCAGTTAAAACCAATAAAAAAACGGAAATGAAGACTAATTTCTTATTGAATTAAACCATATGTAGCAACCCAGCCACATACAAGATACAAAGGACTAAAAAAAGTGCCCAAATAAACACTGAATTCTAATGTGTCCTTTTTTTCCCATTGTTAACACTGATAACCCCAGATTTTTAAAATAAAATATCAAAAAAATAATAAAAATAAACACCAATTTCACAGAAACATAAATACAGAAAACCTTATATATCAAATATATTATATTTACAAACATTTACTATCAAATGTGCTTATTTTTTCTACCTACCTGAAAAAAGAAATAAATGTCACTCTACATAGAGTATTTTTATCTTTGCATGCTATTGTACACCAGACACATCTGCCTGTATTTATTATATTTGTCAAAGGTATTTGTTTCATTTTTCATTAATTCAATGTGTATTATATAAGTTCTAGGGATAATTTGGAATAAGTTGAGGGCCAAATATTTATCGGAATGCTTCATTTTTAACTTTGCCTCTAACCACCACCCTCTAAATACCATTTAAAATATATTATTTTCCATACACAGAATGCAGAATTAGTTTGCATGCTGTGTTAAAATTATACCTTTATCAGCCAACTAGCATAATAAATGTGCACGCTTTCAGGAGCTATCTTCAGGGATCAACTGTATTTAAACAAAAATGTGCATTACCATCAATTACTACCTTTTTTCCGCTGGTTATTATAAATGGATGGCATTGCACAATCTTTTTCTATTTCCTAATGTATTGCAGCTGTTAAACGGACTTTAAATGCATGTTCTGTATGTATTAACAGTTGGTGGCTTCACCTCTAGAATGAGTCATCATAATCAATACATTTCTCTGAAGTGGCTTTGATCATCACAAGTCCTACTAATACTAAGGCACTTCCCAGAATTTTCCTTTTATATAGTGTGTTCCAAATAGAAGTTATATCTACTGTATTAGGACTGTAAATTCAGCATGCTCTCTGACATACAGTAGGAAGGCATTTTTTGGAGGAAGTTACTAGGTGATTTAAAACTGGCACAGGTTGTATGGAACACAGTGATAATTATTTATTTTAGGTGAGTAAATGCCTTGGGGAAGAGTGTGGGACCTCTGCAACCGCCAGTGACCCCCCCCCCCCAAAAAAATAATCTCGTGCCCCGCAGTTTGCGCACCCCGTCCTAACTAATGTCAGGATAAGTCCCAGCATTAACCTTAATGGACCTCTGTGGATAGGCTCTCTTATGGTAAAACCTCATTTGCATCTCATTATCACCAACTGTGATTATAGTTAACACAATGCCCTTTACGGAAGAAAACCTGACTTAACATTATGTTATTCTCCTCTGTGGATACAGCATTACTCTTAACGTGGCGTTAGGTTAGGTTAGCACCCTGTTCAGTGACTTAGCGCTTTGGACTTCAATGCCTGGCCATTTTTTTCTTGCGAAGTTTGCAGATTTAAAAATGTAACCGGTTTGTGAAATGTGAAGAACATTTTGCACATCTCTACAACACACCATTTCGATTGATAGCACTTCCCACTACCATTATTATTTCACCTCTGTCTGCCTTTTACTTAACTAGCATGTTCCATTGTAACATACAGATAAGGGGAGTGTTGATACTATACAGAGAAATCTACCTGACACAGAGATTAGGGCGACTTCTGACACAAAAATCTAACAGTGAATGGAAGTGTATTGGGGATCTCGGTGCAGAGGTGACAGTGGGTGATTGGTGATAAGGGGTGTACTTTTTAGTGCAGTGTTTCTTAACCTTTATTATTGTTCTACAAGGAAACACTATTTATTTGAGGCTATAACCAAGGCATCTCATTTATTTATTGGTAGTTAAGTTTAATAATTTTCCCATAAGAATATTATTCCTAGTTACAATGTTACCACAATGACAGCATGCAGAGATATAATTCTAGAGTCCTGTTTATCTATCTGTAATATGAAACACAATCTTGAATCAACAATACACTAACATAATAACATAATTTCTATTCCCTGGGGTAATCCTTCAGAGGCACCCTTAGGTCTTAGGGAACCCCGGTTGAAACACACTATATTTCTATTTCCTGCACACTGAAATAGGGCCATGACAAATAGGGTTTTTTAATCAGGCATTGCACATAAGGAGAGGTTACATGTCACAACAATTGATGGGAAAGAAATTCCAGATATGGATTATGTGATTGTGACAGAGAAGTAGTTGGGGCAGAAAGTAGGCAGCATTGGCATGAACGCAAAGGTATAACACAATATACATTATTAGTCCATGTTGGCTCACAGTGCAAAGAGAATACTCACAATTCATCAAAAAATGATTAGTAAAATAATGTTTATTTAACAGGAAAATGTGGCCATATTTATACCACTTTGCTGATGAGAAAAAAAACAAAAGAAGTGCCAGATAGGACAGAGGTGGGGGGGGGGGGGGTCAAAACAGCAAGGAAGAGCTGAAACAGGGTGTATATGAGTTGCAAGTGGGAAAGATACTATTTTCAACCACAAAATCAAAGACGTCAGTTTCATTATAACACATGCTACAAAAAAACATTACATTTCAATGTTACCCGAAGAATGTAAATAAAGTGTAAACTCACCTGGGATTCTTTCACATTTTCAACTGTGAAGTTGAACCAGACTCGAAAGCGCAGGTTACAAGTGTCAGGTCTGATAAAGAGATCATATTCAAACTCTGCGATATAGTCCACACGGCCAAGGTTACCTATTACAACAGAATAACAAGAAAATACATAAATACACTCATTCCACATTAATCTTTGTGATTCTAAGCGTGTAATTCTATATTGTAATAACTGGCCATTCGGGACGTTTTCAGCTGAAAACAATACAATCGTCCACTTTGGATGATATAGAATTACCCCCTAAAGGCTTGTTGTAACTCCGGTAACAAAGAGATTATTATTGCTGAGGATAACACAGCTTCCTTCAGGTTACAGCGCATATCTACTAAGTAGTGCTGTATTATAAGACACCATCCATCAGCTGAAGACACCTTAAAAAAAGTTAATTCAATTTAAGTAAAATCAATTCAAGTGTGTTTGCAGTAAATGGTCATTAGGCATTGGTTGGTGTTTTGTGGCATACCGTAGCACCACTAAGTAAACATGGTTCTCTATGCCACATAACTCTAGGTTAACAGTGTGAAAATGACCCAGGATGGTCTTTCCTTAGCTGTTACTCTATTATACCAAGGTTGCCCACAGATCAGAAAATATGAACACAAAACCAGGGTTGGAACTTTATCAAACTGGTGACAGAGAGTTATGTATAGAAATAAGGGAAAATATATGTTGGAACTGGACAGTGACATTTTTATTGCTTGCAACTATATGTAAACATGGTAGCAGTAACCCCAAGGTGCTTAAGATCTTGTTGTCAGAGAAATATTACTAATGACAACTTTGTCAACTTATTACAAAAAAACAAAGGAATAGATAGATAGTAGTATTTTATTATAATTTAAACCATTACTCCATTAGATTTACAATAACGTACATTTTTAAAGCCATTTTGCTGCAGTTTCAATTTATTATCTGAAAGATCACACTCGACTCCTCGCTCACATTCTCCTCTCACATTCAAAAGGTACTGTAGCTAAATCCTGTCCTTTTTTCCTCCACCATATTACAATGATACGGCCTTTCCTCTGTTGCTCGACTGCTATAACTCTGACACAGGCCCTCATTCTCTCAAATCTCAACTACTGTAACCTCCTGCTGACCGGCCTTCCTGCCTCCCGTACAATCTATCCTAAACGCTGCTGCCAGAATCACTCTACTCTTTCCTAAATCTGTCTCAGCGTCTCCCCTGCTGAAATACCTCTCCTGGTTTCCTATCAAATCCCGTATCACAGGGCTGCGTAAACTTTGCCCCCTGCACCCCCTGCATGCTTTCCCCCCCTTACCTTGATGTGACGTCACGTGACCCCATGGCGTCATTTGATGCTGCATTGCCATGACGACACGACGCTGGCAGCCAAGATTAGTGAGTTACAGAGGCCTCACGCGGTCTACCGGCATTTAATTTAAATTCCTTGGGGAAAAGTGCAGGACCTCTGTAACCGACGCGCCCCCCAGTTTGTGCACCCCTCCGTAACACACACACAATTCTCCGACTCACTTTTAAAGCTTTACACTCTTCTGCCCCTCCCTACATCTCAGCCCTAATTTCTCGTTATGCACCATCCCGACTCTTGCTTTTCACTCATGGATGTCTTATCTCTACCCCCTTTGTATCTAAAGCCCTCTCCCGCCTTAAACCTTTCTCACTGACTGCCCCACACCTCTGGAATGCCCTTCCCCTCAGTACCCGACTAGCACCCTCTTTATCCACCTTTAAGACCCACCTTGACGAAGCGCCGTTGCGGCATGAAACGTCCTATTGTCCTATTTGTGTACTCCAATAAAGCCTTTCCTGACCGTGGGTTTAAATTGCCAGTTATTGCCGTTTTCCTGCTGTTGCTCCGGATGCCTGACACTTTATTTCTGCCATCTTAAAACACACCTCCTTAACGAAACATATGAGTAGCTCAGTGACTGATACTTTACACCTCATATATAAACCTTGGCCTTTGCAGATACACTTACCAGAACACCTTCCTACTGTCTCTGTACGTTCCTCCTACTTACCAATTAGATTGTAAGCTCTTCAGGGCAGGGACTCCTTTTCTTAAATGTCACTTGTATGTCTGAAAGCACTTCTTTCCATTATGTGTTATTTGTATTATTTGTTATTTATATGATTACCACGTGTATTACGGCTGTAAAGCACTATGTACATTAATGGCGCTATATAAATAAAGTTGTACATACATTCATACATAATGACAACACTTAGGTTGGGGTTTGACAACCAAGGTTATTGGAATAAGAAAGGGATGAGAAACTCAGTAGATGAGAAGTTCTACTCGCAAACTAGAATGATTATATATTTCCTGTGAGTATGATTCATTCAAACATTTTTTTTGTGTGTGTGCAAAATCAAGAAGAAAAAATACATTTGCTTTCAGACACCTCTGGAAAGTGTGTTTCAACATCACTTTTGGCGGAGTTTCAAGAGTTCCTTTAACTTACACTTTCCAACACTGAAAATCAGCAAAATAAATCTCTTCCCAGAGGAGCTAGCTATCTATTTTGGGTCTCTGAGGCACAGTGATTCCTATATATCATTGGGGGTGCGGACGGACGGGGGGGGGGGTGGCAACTACTGTAAAGTCCTCAATGGCCTCCAACAGGTCAGGTTTTCAGGATATCCCTGCTTCAGCAGAGGTGGCTCAATCAGCGGCTCAGTCAAAGTCTGCACCAGTGCTGAAGCAGGGATATCCTGAAAACCTGACCTATTGGTGGCCCTTGAGGAGTGAAGTTGGTGCCCCTGCTGTATATCATAACAAACTTTTTACTTTGCGTTCATAAATAATCCTCTTTTAAGTAGTGCAGCTTTCTTTTTTAACTGCCAGATACTTGAATGAACCCCAAATGTGCTGATCAGAAGCATCTTAAAATCTCAGTGAGCTAAACTTGTGCCTTTAAAAAAAAGATTCAGTCGGTATATTATAAGGTTGACAATGAGGATTACATAATGCTTGGCGAAAAATAATATCTTGTATTTACCCATCACCCACATATAATAATAATAGTTTGTTCTTGTGTAGCGCTGCTAGCTTTCGTAGCGCTTTACAGAGACATTTTGCAGGCACGGTCCTTGCCCCATGGAGCTTACAATTTATGTTTTTGGTGCCTGAGGCACAGGGAGATAAAGTGACTTGCCCAAGGTCACAAGGAGCCAACACCGGGAATTCAACAAGGTTCCCCTGCTTCAAACTTTGTGCCCGTCAGTGTCTTTACTCACTGAGCCGCTCCTTCTCCCAAAACATTTTACAATAATATTAAAGAGGCATTTATACAAGAGAACCGCTAACACCACACCTGCTTAATAAAATAAATGTAGGGGTCAGGTCACATCCCTGAAATGTACAGTACTTGCGTATCCGACGGTATCATAACTTCTGCAGTGCCGAGTGTCTATAGTAATGTAGCTATCAATCAGTAGATTGTGTTTGGGTGTATGTGCGTGTATGTATACACACACACACACACACATATACACACACACACATTCAAGCTCTCCAGCACAGAGATTTTATTTGCGATTGTCTGATTTTGTTTGCTGCACTTATATTATAATATCCTTTACTGCATTGTCTCTGTATTGTCTCCCTTGTAAAGCTTTTAGTACAGCTGTGGGCACTATATAAAGACATACATACTGTACATACATACAGATCTCACAGAGTTCATTGCTTTGCTTGAATTCACAAACATGTAACTATGCTGAATAGTTTCATTATCATCAGCTCACATTTCCTTTCTGGGGATAACTTGTAGAGATACGTGAGCAGGAGATATATTGTGTACATCGGTGTCAAAAAAGTAAACAACCAAACCACTGATGTAGAGGTGAAAATACTATGCAATTAGCTACTAAGTACTAGCTATAGGCCCTACTGCCAATCAGTAAACCAATTGTTTAAATCCCTTCCACGGTGACTCTGTTTTGACTTATTGATTCTTTACTTTAATATAAAACAGAAGTATTTCTATGATATAGATCTTTATAAAATTCATTTGATTATGTATACTTCTCCAAGACACCTAAACTCTGTCATTCTATTTCCTTAAAATCCAAGATTTAGCCAAGGCTGACAAAGGAAGTAGAAAAGAGTATAAAGATGAATAAAACAAGAGCAAAAAGGGACAGTGCCAGTCCTGATTCTTCTGGCTCGCTTGCTTCTCGGTTAGGAAAAGTGTTCTAACACAACACATTCCAGGCCTATCCTACCTCTAACACAACACACTGCAGGCCTATCCTACCTCTTCCAACACAATTTTAACCTTGTCTGTAACTGTTACATATGCCGATACTCATATATCATCTCTAACTGCCCATGAAATGTCTGTAAATTGAATGTAACCATGTATTATAATAACTCTTTGCCCAGGACATAGTTGAAAACGAGAGGTAACTCTCAATGTATTACTTCCTGATAAAACATTTTATAAATAAGCTATGTTGGTCATTAATTAAATTGAACTGCGATATAAGTCGCCTGATTACAGTACATTACATGCATTTGTGAATGTAGGATTAACTTGGCTAGAATACTGTAAGCAATCAGTTCTCATGTTAGAGTGACAGAAATCCATTTATGTTGTTACTTAGTATGACAACATGTCTTTTAACAATAAAACATATCTTTTACTTTGTGAGCATACAGTAGAACAAACATTTTTACTAATGTTCCATAGTTACAGGACCTGACTGACACTTTACACGTCTAATTTATTCTTTCTCTCCTCTAATAACGCATTACTCTGTACTACTTTCCTATGCAATACTTGAGAATGGGTTGTGAAGAAGTTATCGATCGATCTAAATGTAAAACTGTACATTTCCCTAAGGATGTCTGCACATCCCTCTGTGATAGGAGAAATGGCCTGTCACTCACCCAGAGACGGCCAGTGAGGATGCACATCCCTCCCTCTCTGTGATAACCTGATTGCCCTGTCGATCACCCAGGGATAGCCAGTGTAGTTGCACATCCCTCCCCCTCTGTGATAGGCTGATCGGCCTGTCACTCACCAAGGGACAGCCAATGAGACTGCATATCCTGTGTAATGAGAATGAACATTGCCTGTGTGACATCATAGGTGTCACATATGAAGAGTCTGTGGAGTTCAAATTGGAGGGGAAGAATGCAAGAATTGTACTCTGCACCTCATCATCAACCCTGCAACTGTGTGAACTTGGCTTTCTAAGCTGCTGTTTAACCTTGACTTCTACACTGCCCTCACAGGCCTGATATATATACCTGCTCTTTCAACTTCTACTCCTCATATCCTCCAATACCTGGGAACTCTCTCTTCTTGCCTCTCTCTCCATCTCTTTATGCCCTCCCTATTGCTTTTCCTGTTTGCTGTTTCCTCACTCTTTTGTAAACTTTTCTGTTCTCTCCAACTTCCCAACTCTCCTCCTATCCACATTTCTTTATCTCTCCTTCCCTACACCTATGCTTGTGCCTATACACTGCACCACTTTGTACACACCTTTCCCAACAACTTCTACACCACTCAATAAAAATCACCCCCACAAATTCTCTCGCTCCCTCTACTCCCCCTTGCTTCTGGGGATAACTCTTAATCCTGGACCCAGCCATATACACACCTGCTCTCACCCACGCCTGATAACCCAGCTAATTTAATACCGACCAACCTTAAAACTCACCTCTCAAAAGAAGCATCCGAATAGCCTGCACTCGTGGCTACTGTCCCACACCCACAATCACTCCTATAAACCATTGTGGCCAATCACAGCCACCTACTGCACTTAACCACCTTCAAGACCATGCATTGCCATCTACTACATGTACTCACCATCAAGGCCAGGTACTGCCATCTACTGCACTTATTCCCTCACCTGCTATCTCTGTAAGTCTGTCAACTTACTGCTTAAGATTGTAAGTTCTACTGGGCAGGGATTTCCTTTCCTATTGTCTGACTTTGCTGCACTTATTGTATTATTATAATTCCCTGTACTGTATTGTCTTTTTAAAGTGCTGAGTATACTGTTGCTGCTCTATAAATAACGACATATGTAGCCCCCTTTCTCCCATGTCTAGGGAAATTATGTGCGGTGCGTTAACCGAGTGACTCACAGGAGGCCTGATCCTCTGCTGCAGGGAGCCTGGGGTGATTACAGTCGCTCTGATGACAGAGCCTCCACCTGGGAAGGATCCAAGTGCAGTTGGATAACCCCTTCCCAGGAACACATAGTTAAGAATAAATATACTCACGGTTATATAACAACTGATCTTTACTGGTAACACATATAACTTTGCACAACTGTACCACCAACACAATACCACCACCCTGGTGAGACCCCCAAAGTACTGAGGTGCCCTGGGTACCTAACCACCTGATGTCCACAGGGTCAAAAATACCCAAAGTGTGTGTGGTAGCGCTACCCACAGATGTGTGTATGGCCCTTGGTGTATGTAGATGATGATACCTTCCCGGGTACTCCAGTACCTGGATACCGCCGAAAGACACAAGGATCCGTCTGATCCAACAAAGACGTGCCTCTGCGTGGGGTGAACTCCCGCTGGAGTGACTCACCTTTAAGAGTCTCTCGACTGTGATGGTTGTCTGGTCCCAGACCACAGGCCGCGAGTCGCCGCGCGGCCTTAGTCACTGTGTCCCTGATACTATACAGTACTAGGGAAGTGTCCCTATCTAGGGGCCTTCCCTGCAGCAGCCACAAGCTACAAGTGGTCGGGCCTAACTGGGGCCTGCGGGGGCAATCTAGGCCTAGTCCAGAGCACGGCCCTCTGGACACTACCTCTCTTTGCCTACCCTGCTCCGACTGGCGCGCGAGGTGGTAGCACACCAAATGTATCAATCTTGGCTGCTGGGAATCTAACAGCCCTATTTGCTGTGCTGCGCCACGTGTCTAGCAGCCTCTGGGGCTGCTGGGACATATAGTCCCTCTGTGGAGCTGTCTGTAATGGCTGCCACTATCTTACCTTTTGCGCATGCATGAGAACTCTAATGCACATGCGTGAATACTCCAACATGGCAGCCCCCGCTGTCGTGTGCGCGGCGGATCTCCAGTGCTTTGTCGCTCTCTCAGACGGCCCGCAGACTCTGCCGAGCAGCTCCTGTCCTTATCTGGACCCGGCTCTAGCTCAGACGGCACCCCTACAGCCATCCCCACTCCCCGCAGACTAGCAGGTAAGGGGAACCAAGGGGGGACCTGACTTCATCCTCCCCCTGGTAAAAACACCAACCCCCACGCTTGGGAACAACATAACCATACACACACTGTTACGGTGAAGGGGTTAACCACGCTTATAATAAAGGTCAAGCTCACTTGGTTAACCCTGACCCATCTGTTAGGGTCTTAGAGTGTTAGCTCTGGGACCCAGATGTAAAAAATGTATTACTGCAACTGTATACTGATTTTGCGACATTAAAGAATTATGTTATTTTTGCCTTTACTGGGATGCTAGGATCAGGAGATTTCAAGGCTGTAAGTTTCAGGGTGGGTGTGGCGGAGAAAGTCTTTGCAGTATGTGTCTATGTAGCGGGGTTCCGGAGTTATGTGATACCCCAAAAGTTGTGTGCGGAGATTGAGTGATATCTTCGGATACAGCTAAGCGCATTACTCCGCCAACCTCGGACCCTGGAAACGTTCTTACGACTCACCGCCAGAGTCCCTGCTGCAGCATCTTCCAGACAAGGTAAATGGGCATGAAGGGGTTAAAATATATCTGCAGGTATACACGGAGTCCTTAGTATAGCAGGGATTCCCCAGTATAGCAGAGGTACCCACATACATGCCCAGGTATCCTGAGACTAGAGTAGGTGGTCAGGAAGGTGTGCAAGCTACGGTTATAAAGCTGAGCATGTTTGCAGTGTTTTAAAAATTTTAAAGTATTTTTCTCATGTGTGCCAGGAATGAGGCTAGTGATTGTAGGGAATATTTACACTCACTCCAGAATAGGAACTCATAACTTTTAGCACACAGAAGACAGGACACCATATCTTTTAATATAAACGGGAATAGTTTAATACATATAGATATTGATAACCTGTATATGAACTGAGGGCTTTCTAAGTCATGGATTCCGGAAAACCCAGCTGGCGACCAAGCTTAGTGCCTCTGTGTCTGTCCAGAGTCCGTACTTGAAAGGCTCAGGGATGCCAAGGTGTTCGAACAGGAGGGGCATTGCAGTTATCTTTGAGTATCCACATCCTGGCCTAACAAGGCTATCTGATGACCCTATACATATATCCCTTCCCTTCTGCGATAGATTGAGCGGCCTCACACTCACCCAGGAAACACTGGGGGAGGGAATTTTAATGGCAGTGGGAAGAGGAGGAGACAGATGAGATGAGTAGGAGAGGAGGGAATGTAGTGTGCACAGAGAGAAGCCGACAGTAAGGCAGGGAGTGCAAAGAGAGGGGAGTACAGAGTGCAAAGAAGAGCAGGGCATGATAGAGGGGGAGGGGAGACAGCAAGGAGGGGAGAGGAGACAGAGAGAGTGTAGAGCAGTGTGCACATGGGGGAGGAAAGGCAGCAAGGTGAGTAGGAGGAAAAAGAGACAGCAAGGAAAGGAGGAGACAGATGAGTATGAGAGGAAGGACGGTAGTGCAAAGAGGAGCAGGGCATGATGGAGGACAGAGTAAGGCTAAGGCCCCGCTCCCTCAGTCAGCGTGCCCGCACTGCAGACAGGCGGGGCGCTGACAGACACAGACCGCGATATGCGGTCTGTAGGGAGCGGGAGCCGGGGCTGGATTGGGAGGGAGGGGGGCGTGGTTTAAGCGGGGGGGGCGTGGTTTAAGCGGAGGGACCCGCTACCCCCCCCCCCATGGGCTCGGGCTGCAGCAGGGAGCTGCTGCGGGCTGCGGGCTGCCCTAGGTGTGTGATCGGCTGGGCTTGTACAGACAGCACTGGGAGAGGGACACTGTATCCGGCTGCAGCAGGAGATTAACTCACACGCTGACACTCATGCACTCACACACACACACTCATGCGCACACACACAGGCAGGCACACACATACACAAACACAGACAGGCACACACATACACACAGGCACAGACAGGCACTCACGCTGCTTTCCCTCCACACTCTCCTCCCCGCTCCCCAAAGCCTCCCCTCCTCCCGGAGCCTCCCCTCCTCATTGGCTCACAGCCACACCACGTGACGCATCGACGCTAGGGATTACAATTCTCTTGAATCCCCTGGCGGCTGACGCGTCACAGCGTGTAGTGAGCTGTGCAGCCAGGGGGGACTGGGACCGGCTCGGGAGGATTCCCCTGCTGGTGGGGAAAGCCCGTGCAGCCGCCCGCGCCGCCGGACGCAGCGGGTCCCAGGCCTAAGGTGGGGAAGAGGGGACAAAAGAAAGCAAGGCATTACCTGGAGGGGTGGAAACAAAGAGTAATGTTAATTAATAACCTTTAAGATCTGATAGATTGGCTTAAATTATGATGGGTACAGCTAGTATATTTATATTCTACTTTTTATTCTAGGGAGTTAAAGCTGTACAGAGCATGTTCAACTTAACCCCTAAAAGCTTCACTCAGCAATGTGCAGTTTATAACAGCATCATTTAAAATATCACCAAACACCTTAGAAAACAAAGTGATAAAATATCCCTTTAATCATTGCTTAACCCCATCAGTGCTAGAGGTCCTTTAATACCTTGCACATAATTATTTTTTGGGATAAAATACAATAAAAAATAAAAGATGTGATCTTGCAAATATTATTATTATTATTATTATGGTGCTTTTGAACATGGAGGTCAGAATGTAATGATTAAAGGATGTGTGCATATTGATAACTACCTCGTGTAATTGCTTTCTGCGGTTCTGCTGATGTGAGTTTCATTCCCCAATGAGTCCGATGAGATCAGCACAACCATACAAAGCCATTAGAGCCCCCTTATCAACAGGCCACCATCCATTATCCTAAATGGAAAGCAGTATAGTTGAAAAACAGGAAGCTTCAAAGTAATGGGGTTAAAATGGATCCTTATGCTTGATAAATAATATATGTGGTAAGAATGTGAAAACCCAAATGGTTCGTTGTAAGATGCCTGCAAGATGTAGACTATAAGCGTCTAAATGCTTTGTAATGACACCTAATTGTCTGTTAGTGCTACGATATATACTTGTGACTCAGTTACTGTACATGTTGCCACGCACAAATTGTTAATTTTTAGGCAGGAAAGAAGGTATGAAATTACGACATTTGCCACACAGTTATATTAGTCATTTGTTGGACGGCATTTTCCATCTTTTTTGTGAACAAAAAAAAAAAGAATTGTTTAAAGCTCAGACCTAAACGTGCTTTATAACACTCAGTGCCAGGCAAATTGGTATAATTCACTAAACGGCATTTATTCAGGGTTAATATCACGCAATTTGGTCAACACCAACTATGCAGTAGCTTCCTTAATTATATTCAAGTAGATCAAGTGTTTACAGAAATATTGAGCACTAAAATATTTATTACAATATGGTTTTACACTCATTATTTCTGATTACTGTGTAACAATTTTTAAAGGGTAATTCAATGTACTCCGTTATGGGCTGAAATCCTCCAGTGACGTAAATGGCAGTTTTCAGATGATAACGGAGTGATCGGCCACTTCAGAGCATAGTAAATTACACATTTAGAGCTTTAAGTTTTAACACAGCTCTCTGAAGAAGAAGAAGAAAAAAAAGTGTATGCCATTCCCATAAGCAAAATAAATTATAATTAATAATGTAATCTAATTATCTGCATTGACAGAACAAACTCATGTAGCATTTATTTGCCCATTTAAATCCATTTCCATATATTTGAATAGATTACATCCTAAAAAAAAAAACATTAAACTTGTAGGTGAATTGCAGGGTCATTGTAGAGTGATACCACATGCTAAAATTCTTAGCCCCATTAGTGAACAGGCAGTGCACGGGGGCAGCCATTTCACTGGGTTTGTTTTACCATCTCATGCCACAATGGCCCATTAAAGTGGGAAGAAGAAGTGGTAGCATTCCAAGTGAGGACTTTCTATAGTATTACCAATGTATATATATTTGTCTTTCTTCACAATGTGAAATGTGTCCATACTGAACTTGGGAATTGCTATTTAACACAAACCTGCCACTAGAAGCTACTGATTTATTTCAGATATTCCGGAATGGCTCTGGATTTTTATCACCTCTGCAAATAGGGTCTACAGCTATACCCCAGACATTCTGTCTTGTGGCCTGGACCATCTGCTATTGGTAATGAATGAAAGTCGTTTTCTAAATGTTAGGATTTGTCAAGCACATCATTTTGCTAAAACATCTGTGGGGTATCCAGTCTGGTGTTAGCAGAGATTAGCTGGTCAGTAATGCTAAGTCAATTCTCTTTACTGAAGAGGAGCAGGATGGGGGTGCATTGTGCAGGAATTGCTGTTGCTGAAGTACATGAAACCTTAAATGCACTCTCTAACTTTACTATTCAGTATGGTACACAGTTTCTCCCGCTTACGCCAATATAAAGATACTTACGTGTATGAGCACATTATAATAACTGTAATTCATATAGCTCTTTTCTCCCAATGGGATGCAAAGCGCTTCAGAATTACATTACAGGACGTGGTACGCAGCACAAACATTTGTAACGACACAGTCCCTGTGCAGATGAGCTTACAATCTATGTTTTTGGTGCCATTCACATGTATCACACAAGTCCCCAAACCTGCACTACTCCATAATCATGCTGGTAAGTATATGCTAAACCACCCATTAACAGAAATAGTGCAGTGTGAGTCAAATTGCTGAGAGACATCTGACTTTTGCTTGATTGCAGTAGATATACAAGGTATGTTTGTGCAGCTGATCCCTTGTAGGAAAGAGAAGCTTGTCGTTAAGCTAATCACACACTTTCCTTTTCCAGCATTGTAAAAAGAGTCATCATTTTCACACATGATACATCCTCATAATCCTGAAAGGGTGCTAGGTCCAACCACCATTCTTTTTTTCCTCAGTAGGCTGAGGGGGAAGGGGGGGGGGGGGCTGTGGAGGATATGATGTCAGTCCTAACTCCTGACTCAGAATATGGGGTGGGAGTTTTAGAAAAGGGGACAAGTTAATAGCTAGTGTATATTAACCCTGCACCCATGCTGCTCTCATTTTTTAAAATTATTATATGAACCTGGAGGTACCTGAGAGCCAATTGATAGTTATTTGTGGGTATGTGTCCAGTGGAGACAAAATAGAGATTGCTTTCGATTGTTGACCAAGTGGCCAATATTAGTTGTTTTTATATGTCTCAAGCTGCACATGAAATACAAATACTTTGGGAACCAGGTGGTTCTATGGATTGGGGGATTGGGGGATTGGGGGATTGTGGATCAGCTCCAGGGAATCTCCTATTGAAGTAATTAAAACAAAATTGAGAGGAGGAGGCTTTAAAAGGTATGACAAGCTTGTTACATAAATGAGGTCAGAAATACAGCCATCCACCAACATTTATTTATTTATAAAATATTTTACCAGGAATACATTGAGAGTTACCTCTCGTTTTCAAGTATGTCCTGATGGAGCATACTTCCATCAATCAAAAATCGATACTGAAAAAAGGATTGCAATAGAAAGTAAGATCAACCCTAAAAAGTTCTTTAAGTACCTTACTAACAAAGAAATTAGAAAAGAAAATATCGGACCCTTTCAGTGTGAGATGGGCAGGCAGATCATTGGAGATAAGGAAAAAGCAGAGGTACTAAACAAATTCTTTGCCTCTGTGTTTACCAGGGAAGAATCAATTTCAATAGTAGTGCCGCAGGAGGAAGCCACAACCTCCATATTAATTAACTATTGGTTAACTGAGGAAGAAGTTCCTAGGCGGCTTGAAAAAATGTAAATAAATAAGGCACCTGGCCCTGATGGTATACATCCAAGAGTTCTCAAGGAGTTAAGTTCAATAATAGCCAAACCATTACATTTAATAATCAAGGACTCAATTTCCACAAGGCTCAGTACCACAAGATTGTCGTAAAGCTGATATGTGGTGCCTATATTTAAAAAGGGAGCTAGATCACAACCGGGAAATTACAGACCTGTAAGCCTGACTTCAATAGTGGGGAAACAACTTGAAGGTTTAATACGGGATAATATTCAGGAATACCTAATGGAAAACAAAATTATTATTAATAGTCAGCATGGATTGATAATAATAATAAATAATAATATGTTCTTGTATAGCGCTGCTAGTTTTACGTAGTGCTTTACATAGACATTTTTGCAGGCACAGGTCCCTGTCCCATGGAGCTTAAAATCTATGTTTTTGGTGTCTGAGGCACAGGGAGATAAAGTGACTTGCCCAAGGTCACAAGGAGTCGACACCGAGAATTGAACCAGGCTCAATCTCTCATGCCAAACTAACCTTATTTGTTTCTTTGAGGTGGTAAGTAGGAATTTAGACCAGAGTAATGCAGTTGATGTGGTCTACTTAGAGTTTGCAAAGGCTTTTCATACTGTATGGTTCCACACAAGAGTTTTGTGTACAAAATAAAGCAAATTGGACTCAGTAAAAATATACAGTATGCACCTGGATTGAAAACTGGATGAAGGATAGACAACAGAGGGTTGTCATAAATGGAACTTTTTCAGGTTTGGCTAAGGTCGTGAGTGGAGTACCTCAGGGATCGTTACCGGGACCACTGCTTTTTAACTTTTTTATTAATGAGCTTGAGCTTGGCATCGAGAACAAAGTCTCCATCTTTGCTGATGATACTAAATTGTGTAAGGTAGTAGAATCAGTAGTAAAATCAGAGCAGGACGTAATTTCTCTCCAGAAGGACTTGGAGAGACTGGAAACTTGGGCAGGTAAATGGCAGATCAGGTTTAATACAGATAAATGTACAGTAATGTTATGCATTTGGGAAGCAAGAATAAACAGACGACTTACAAATTAAATGGGGAAAATTGGGGGAATCCTTGATGGCGAAGGATTTAGGAGTACTTGTAGACAGCAGGCTTAGCAATAGTGCCCAAAGTCATGCAGCAGCTGCATAGGCAAACAAGATCTTATCTTGCATTAAACAGGCAATGGATGGAAGGGAAGTAAACATAATTATGCCCCTTTACAAAGCATTAGTAAGACCACACCTTGAATATGGAGTACAGTTTTGGGCACTACTCCTTAGAAAAGACATTATAGAACTAGAGAGCGTGCAGAGAAGAGCCACCAAATTAATAAAGGGGATGGACAATCTAATTTATGAGGAGAGGCTAGCTAAATTAAATTTATTTACATTAGAAAAGAGGCATCTAAGAGGGGATATGATAACTATATACAAATATATTCGGGGACAGTACAAGGGGCTTTCAAAAGAACTATTCATCCCAAGGGCAGAACAAAAGAGTAGGGGTCATCTCTTAAGGTTGGAGGAAAGGAGATTTCACCAGCAACAAAGGAAAGGGTTCTTTACAGTAAGGGCAGTTAAAATGTGGAATTAATTACCCATGGAGACTGTGATAGCAGATACAATAGATTTGTTTAAAAAAAGTTGGACATCTTTTTAGAAAGGAAAGGTATAAAGGGATATACCAAATAAGTAAACATGGGAAGGATGTTGATCCAGGGAGTAATCCGATTGCCAATTCTTGGAGTCAGTAAGGAATTTATTTTTCCCCTCATGAGATATTCATTCTGGATAAATGAATAAGTATAGGTATAGTATAAAGTATCTGTTGTCTAAATTTAGCATAGGTTGAACTTGATGGAAGCCTATCTTTTTTCAACCTCATCTACTATGTAACTATCCTGGGCAGCGCTATTTCTAATATTCCATGTACACCTAACAAAAATTACAAAGAGCAGTCTTTATGTGCACCTCCTCTTGGTTGTTCAGGATGAGTGGAGATGGGCTTCCAGCATAGAGCACACAATTATTATGACAAAATTAAATTGCTGCATCTCTGATAATCACTGAGTACCATTAGCAAGACTGTTGCAATTCTTATTGGGTTCAGTAGAGATTTTAAATAAGTGGCTGAGTGGGAAACGATGCCACTTAAAAACGCAACTCTGCCCCAAATTAACTTTCGGCTAAAACATCATATAAATAAGTGGCCAATTCCAATTTCAGCTGTTTCCCCTTAAAAACTCTACTGTCAATAGTTTTAAGCCTAGCCATTGTTTAAGGGGCACTCTATGACTGCCTTTCCCTCTTCTATTTTTCCTTTATTTTCTCGAAGTCTAAGGCCGCGGTCGCAGTGCCATCTACAGCGCACGCCGAGGCATGCGCTGCGCGAACACACAACGCCCCTTGGGGCTGGGCCCAGTACAGTATGCACCTTCGCGCTGTACTACAATTTTTCACAAAGACATTGAAATTGAATTTACAAGTTGCGACACAGGGGTGGCCATGCCCCCGCCGGCGGTTCACCCAATGAACGCGAAACGGCCGCGTGAGGTCATGGCCACACCCCTGGAAATAAATACATCCCCCCTCCCGGTCGCAATCTCCGGCATCTTCTCCCAGACCGCAGATGGCGGTGAAAAGCTGTGCACGCGTCGTCCTCCCACCGGTCGCGCGTGCTACAGTGCACACTGGGACCGCGGCCTAAGGATGACTAGTAGGAATTCTCCTAAGGTTTTTAAATTATTACTAGGGATTGCACCTTCAATGTTTTATTTGGTAAAAAAAATATGTGTATATATATATATATATATATATATATATATATATATATATATATATATATAAATAAATAAAAAAATGGCACTATTTACTTCTGAGCATTAAATGCATAAAAAAAAATGAAGGATTACAACTGTAAAGCCAGTGGTATGGATATTGGTTATTTATTTATTTTAGTTACTTCAATTGAGTTTATTCAATAAAAAGGGATAACTGTTACTGTATTATATTGACCATGGAACTGGAAGGCTGGTATTGTTCAGTACAGGCTTAATCAATCGTATCTTGTTTTTAACTATGGTTTAAACAACTTTAAACGATTTTTAAAAGCTAAGGCGAACAGCAACATATAGTAGATTGGGTAATACGGGTTCTTATGTCCAGCAGAGCAGTGCATTAAAATGTAGTGCGGCCAGGTCCCCCCTGGGTCCCCTTTGGCCGTCCCACCTACTTCTACTGCGGCCAGGAAGTTGCAGTTAGTGCGGTGCCGCCGATGGAGTATGCGGACACTCAGCGGTAGGCAGACTTGCATGAGGGCAGTGAATGTGGCGCTCCGGAGGCTCCACGGTGCACCCGGCTAGCGGGGCCGCCATCTTGATATGCGCACGCATGCACTGTGCGATATTGCACATGTGCAGTAGTGTGACAGCCATTTCAGCTTGCGCATGCGCAGAAGCCCTACCATAGCAGCGGCCATTACAGAGAGGGTTCCGTGGGGACTACACCCCCCAAAATGCATAGGAGTGACGGACCACATGGGTACAGAACAGCCAGTATGGCTGTGAGGATCTCCTGCTCTGCAGTGGATACATTTGGCGCGCTCAGACCTCGCGCTTCAGTCAAAGCTGGGACACAGAGAGGTGAGGTTGCATGTGCAGGGTGTCTGTGGCCCCTGCAATGGGCTAGAGACCCCCTGATAGGACCCAGCTAGGCCCTGACTCCCCTGTAAGCTTGTGACAGCTACAGGGACAGGCCCCTTAGACAGGGACATTGCCCCATTAGCTGATCAGTATCAGGGACACAGCAGCGACGCCGCGCAGCACTGGCACCCTCTGGTCTGAGACCAGACCACCACCGCAAGGTCTAGAGACTATCTTCACAGTGGGACCCTCCAGCTGGATACCACCCCACGAGGAGGCAGACACCATCGTGGACGACGACGACGCTGGATCAGATGGTTCATCAGCTGGTGGTACTGGGTGCCGGAGCACACGGCAGGTATCAAAACCCTCAACAAGTGCACCAACTATACACACTGTGGGCAGCGCTGTCACACATTAACAGGTAGGTTGGCTACTGTGGATACCAGGTTGGTTAAGTGCCCAGGGCACCTCAGTACGTTGGGGACACTCTCACCGGGGTGCGGACTAAGTGGTTGGACAGTGGGGTATGGTGTGTGGGTTAGGCCGTGCGAGGCCTAAGTTATATATAATATACTATTACCATTTGCATGTCAGTAATCCTGTTATTATATACGCTGTGTGAACTTATTGCATTGGGTCCTGTGAAGGGGTATCCGGCGCTGTCAGTATCCCTCACAGGTGGAGGCGCTGTCACAGGATGATCCAGGTACACCCCAGGCTCCCAGAAGCGGAGGTTCAAGCCTCCTGTGAGCCGCAGTTAATGCACCACATATACTCAGTAGCCGCCACATTTCTCATAGGGTGAGGGAACAACGCTACATAAGTAAAAGTACTGGACCCTCTCAAGCACTGAAAGGATTAAAGCAGCAACCAGAGTTGCTATTCCATGATCTCCCGATGCCAGGGGAGCTTCCAGTCCCCATACCCGGCACTCGGCAAAAGTAAGTGCGTCCCAGAGAGAAAAAAAGGGTGTGTGCGCCGAGCACGCACATTTTAAGTGAAACTTCTTTGTCTTTTGTCACAGATTGTATTAGTGATGGGGATGTTTTTAATAAAAAATCAAAACACAATTTCAGTGACAAAACGCAAAGAAGTTTGACTTAGAACACGCATGCTCGGCACACACCCCGTTTTAGCTATTTGCACTTCTATATTTATACTAACTGTGAATTCCTTGTGTATGTCACTCTGTGTGTGTGTGTCACTGTGTGTGTGCGTGTGTCACTCTGGGTGTGTGTTACTCTGTGTGTGTGTCACTCTGTATGTGTGTGTGTTCTGTGTGTCACTCTGTGTGTGTCACTCTGTGTGTGTCACTCTGTGTATGTGTGTCACTCTGTGTATGTGTGTGTGTGTCTGTTTCAGCCTCGGGGGACGCGCCTCTTTCACAGCCACGGGGCTCGGTCCCTCCCTTCTTCCTCGTTTTTATCCCTGCACGGTGTTCCCCGGCTCCTCTTCACACTCTCGGTCCTGCTTACGTGTTGCGCATGTACAGAGGCCCGCGGTGCACATGCGCAGAGGCCCGCGGTGCGCATGCGCAGAGGCCCGCGGTGCGCATGCGCAGAGGCCCGCGGTGCGCATGCGCAGAGGCCCGCGATGCGCATGCGCAGAGGCACGCGGTGCGCATGCGCAGAGGCCCGCGGTGCGCATGCGCAGAGGCCCGCGGTGCGCATGCGCAGAGGCCCGCGATGCGCATGCGCAGAGGCCCACGGTGCTCATGTGCAGAGGCCCGCGGTGCGCATGCGCAGAGGCCCACTGTGCGCATGCGCAGAGGCCCACGATGCGCATGTACAGAGGCCCATGGTGCACATGCACAGAGGCCCACGATCCTAGGTGCACATGTGCAAAGGCCCGCATTGCCATTGTGCAGAGGCCCGCGGCCTGTGGTGCACATACGTAGATGCCTGCGGCCCGTGTTGCCCATGTGCAGAGGGCCGTGTTGCCCATGCGGCCCACAACCCCTTCTTGTGCGCATGCGTTTAGTGTAAGCGACGGGCGCGCGCCCATTAGTTCCGTGACGTCACCTGCGTTAAGGTTTTTCGTTACAGGACAAGGATTTTTTTCCCCATGAAAATCCTGTAGGTGCCAGTAAAGAAGTTTCACTTCAAAAATGATTGCAGGATCAGGGCTCGCTTCCCCAGCAAATAGAAAGCTGTGACGTTCCCAGGAGACCACCTCACAGCTTCCTATTGGTGACCCCACGGCCATGTCTGCAATACTGGTGGCCATATTTATAGTTGTTTTTGTGTCAAAACAGCCACACACAAAAACTACAAATATCTCTGGAACTTGAGGGGATACCCCACAAGTCTGGGGGCCACAGATCAGCTCATTGGGACCTCGAGATAGGTAACCTAAACTGAATTCAGGGGGGGGAGGCTTCTTAAAGGAAAGAGTTAGGATTGGAGGCCTCACATGGCCAGTTGTCCTTAAGGTAACCACACTTTCGTAAAATATCATTTAACTTTAGTGAGCTTATTTATTCTGCAAAATAATGTTATACAATCAAAGCGATTCAGAACAATAAGGACTAGGCATGTGTGACATTTGTGCGGAAATTTGCAAACCAGGTAAAAATATCCCTATTTTTCATTAAACATTTTGAGTAAATCTGGAAACTTCACAAACGCACCTTACAAAGAACATGCCAAGATTCCCGTCACTCTAGAACAATTTTGCCAGCTTGGGGGACATTGATAGGTGTATGTTTCCATTTCAAGAGAATAATTGTTACCAGGTGGTCAAGCAATTTTGCCTCTGCTTCTCATCTTCTGTGAATCTGCATTTTCTTAAAGTTAAAGCTTGGCTGCATGGAGAGGATAATAAAACTTTTCTTCTAATGCATAATTTAACAAATGAAGCAGATTTGAACCAATATGCAACATTTATCATCAGCCAGATTTAAAAAACACAAAAAAAGCCCTGTTATATTTGGTGTCTGGTCTCTTATGACTTGATTGGGCCAATTAGGTGGCGATTAATTAAAAACAGCTTGTCAACCTGTTGGCTTCGGATTTTTTTGTGCATTACATGCAGACAGCAGAGAAAAGTGCATCCATTGACTGTATGTGGGGGGAAAAAATTGGAAGAGCTCAGAAGATAAAAATGTGTTTTGCTTTTAACAATAAAAGCATGGCCATAGCTGTACTGAGAATTAGTCATTGAGCATAACTCACATAAATGTAGCATTATACTTAAAAATGTACTTAACACTGTCAGTGCCTGAGCATCAACAACATTGATCTGAAATGTGCTGAAGGCCACTCTGTTATTATTATTAAAGTTTATTTGTAAAGTGCCAACATATTTCGCAGCACGATACAATGGGATAAGGACAAGCATGCAAAACAGATACAAAGAGGTAATGAGGGCCCTGTTCGTTAGAGCTTACAATCTAAAGGGAATGAGGAAGAATGTTGCAACAAAAAGGTAAGATCATTGTAGGATAGAGTGTGGCTCAGGTTGGAATATGGCCCAGCCTGACAGGTGAATCCATTAAGGTGAGTGGGGGGCGGAGGGGAGAGATGTGGAGGTTGGTTCAGCTGTGCAGATAGTCCCAATGAGGTTGGAGGGGGGTTGGATGTTCGAGTTATGGCAAGTAGGCTTTTTTTGAAAAGCGGAGTCTGACGGTACATGGTAGGGAATTCCAGAGAGAGGGAGAAGCATGGGAGAAGTCTGGTAGGCGGAGTTAGAGGAGGCAAAAAGGTAGGAGAAAAAGTGGATGTCGTGTGCAAACCGTAGGGGGCATTTAGGTATGTATTTTGGGATGAGGGCTGAGATGTAAAGGGGGGGGGCAGCATAATTGAGAGCTTTGTAAGTCATAACTAGGGTTTTAAATTTAATTCTAGAGGCTATGGGAAGCCAGTGTAGTGATATGAGCAGTGGAGCAGCAGAAGAGCAGCAGAAGTGCAGCGGTGGGAGACATGGATGAGTCTGGCGGCAGTAGCATTTTGGATGGATTGGAGTTGGGTTAGGCAGACAAAGGGAATGTCAGCTGAAAGATGGTTGCAGTAGTCAAGACGGGAGTTGAAGGCGGAAGTACTTAATGAGGACTTGAATGTGAGGAGTGAAGGAGAGGGCAGAGTCAAGGATGACCCTTAGGCAGCAGGTTTAGTGTGTTGATGAGCTTGTGGTATTATTGACAGGGAGGGAGAGTTTGGGTAAAAATTGTTCATTCTGCTTTGGACATGTTAAGTTTCAGATAATGGTGGGCCAGGAGGAGATTTCGGATAGAAAGTTGGTGACACGGGACAAGAGAGATGGGGAGAGGAAAATGTGGGTGTTGTTAGCATAGAGATGATACTGAAAGCCAAAGGATTGTATTAGTTCACCAAGAGAAGAGGTAGAGAATGAATACAGCAGAGGGCCACGGACAAAGCCTTGTGGAACCCCCAACAGAAAGAGGAAGTGAGGAGGAGACGCTAGAGAAGGAAACACTAAAAGAGCGGTTGGATAGGTAGGACTTGAAACAGGAGAGTGCTGCAACGCAGAGGTGAATGGAGTGCAGGTTGTGCAGGAGAAAGGGTGTTCAACAGTGTCAAAGGCAGCTGAGAGATCTAGGAGATTACTAAGGAGAAGTGATCCTTAGACTTAGCTGTGAGAAGGACGTATGTAACCCCTCTTTACTTTACCTAAGACTATAGAACCTGTCACTGAGGTGGGGGCCTGAGTCCTGTATCTTGGGGTTAAACTCTTATAGTGGCTAAACAGAGTAGGAAGCAGGCGTAATTAAACACAAAAGGAATTATAACAAACTTTATATTACTTTATCTATCATTTTGAACAGTGATACATACACAGGGCTACCACATAACCACCCAGTATTTCTGCAATCCTACTAAAACAAATCTCTGACGCTGAGCATCTCTCTTTATATAGTTTACAGTCACTGCATATTAGTTCACATACCCTGTTGATCAGGTATATGTACAATAACCTTTCGTTGGAGCTCTGGATTCAAATAGATGCAGCTGCTGCTTCTTACAGTTAATATGAAAACATAACCCGTGTTCCAATACAGGGGGGATCTCTTTCTTTCCTCTAGCTGTTAAAATATAGGGGGGTCTCTTTCTGTTAAATCCTGATATTTCTCCTCTTAGCTGTTGCAGTGCTTCTTGACATGTCACTGTACTTTGTAGTGGCCAGCAAAAGCCTCCTTACTCCATAGATCGGTCAGGCCCTTGCAGAGTGTTCTGCAGCAGCCTCACTGTAACAGGGGAGTAATCCCTGTTCAAGTAATGTGCCTTTAATCTAGCAGTGTGGTGGTTAACTGCTGGTAGTCAATTAATAAACACCATCTGCCTGATCTAGATTGTTTACAAAAGCCTGTCTGTTGAGACAGGAAGTGACTCCTTAGCTCTGAATGAGAGCTGACCTTTGGAGACAGAGGAGTGTTCTTGAGTCTCCCAGGAGAGACTGACCAAGAGAACACACATCTCTGGAGCTGACCAGTCTTGAGCTCTGCCCAGCATAGCTGATTGCAAGACACCAAATAAGACTTCTAAACCTGGATGCTGATATTTTCTGTGCACGCACGGGTGCGGTTCCAGGAGAGCAGGGAAGCTTACTCTACAGCAAGAAACAGATAAGACTTTCACTATTATTAATATCTGCTTATTTTATGATATATGTTGGGGGCTGCGAGACATGCTTGACTTAGGGAGTTGTGAATTAATTGCATGGTATTTTCACTAGAGATACTCCCAAGTGAATAGAAGCTTTGTTCCCCCGCCCTGTGTTTGGATGATTTCCTGATGAAAAGGAAAAGGCACAATAAAGCCTATTATAATTTCACCTTATAAAAGCCTCCAATTGTGTACCTCTGTGAACGTCCGTCTACACTCACCATATCAAAACAAACTCCCCCACCAGTCCCCTGTGCAATCCCATTCCAACTGTCACCAGCTGTCATTCCCCTGGCTAAACACTGTCACATGATCCAGTGGAATGTAATTCTTAAAGGGGCCAAGTTCTGTGCTGATTGCAGACAAAGCGGGTTACACGCACTTATTGCACATATAACAGATGATATTTTAGCGTCACGGAATGGCACACACTCCTGGTGCAGGTAGAACTTCGATGAACAGACCAGCAGGGGCAGGCAAGGATTGTCAGAGTCAAAGGCAAGGGTCCCAGGCAGGCAGTAGGAATCGTAGTCGGGTTCCAAGGTGTAAGGGTTCCAGTCCAGGCTTTGGCTGGAACCCGCCTTTACCTGGCTGCTGTGGACATTTTGATTACTGGCAGCCTGCTATATTGGCTGCACCTGTTCAAGGGCTTAAATAGCAGCCAGTGACTTCCAGCCCCTGCCTGAGCATTGGATACGTTTTGTTGTATTCCTGGCCACCCTGGGCTCTAGTTCCTGAGCCTTTCTAGTTCCTGAGCTTTCCTAGTTCCTCAGGCTAGCCTATTCTTGTGGCTTCTCTGTTCCAGAAGCTAGTCTGTTTCTGTGGCTTGCCTATTCCTGTAGCTTCCTTGTTTATTTGTTATTCCTGTTGTTGACCCCAGACCATGACCCCGACCACGCTGCCCTGACCTTTTGCCTATCGCCTGGATCCTGCACCACTGCCGCCTGCCCCGACCCTTTGTCTGCTTAACGACCACGGATACTCTAACAGGACTCTGTCCCGGGGCTCTGGTCGGTTAATTGGCATCCCTACGGGTCAGCTTCCTGATCGGAGACTAGCATCGTCACACAGGGCAGACGACAGGAATCATATTCTGGTCATAGGCAGGGGTCCAGGGCAGGCGGCAGGAATCGTAGTCGGGTTCACAGGCAGAGGTTGGCAGCAGGAAGGCAGGAACAGGGCAGAGGAGCCTGATTAGACAAGGGAACAGGGCTGGGCAAGGACCTTTAATATGTAACAGGACTAATACAGGAACGGAACAGGTCAGATCAGGGCAGAGGGAGTCAGGCACATAAAACAAAGGTAAAGAGGAACAGGAAACTATAAAGGCAGACAGAAGACAGGAGAACCAAGAGGAGACCGACAGAGCAAACCCCAGAAAAAAAGATTTTAAGTGACATTACCAGCTAAGCACACAATAGAGGCATTCAAATACACTGCATCTCACAGGGGGGGGGGGGGGGACATAATGACACACAGACCAGCCATTTTAGCCTCAATAAGATGGTCCTTTAGCCTGTAACATAGGCATCCATCTTGACAGGTAGGGGCATCAGCAGGGCTTAACCTTTAATGTGCTGGACAGGCTGCCCCTACTGTCACAATGTGTTCATATACACATTGTACCTGGACATGTTCTCTCTTACTGCTGATTTATATTGGGAAGGTATTCCTATTAAAGCTGCAAATCAAGCAATATCCTTGTTGCAGGGTACATGCAACTACACACGCGGGTTTCTTGACAAGGCTTATTTATTTAGCCTTAAAAGATATACAACACACAAAAACAAAAATAGCCTTTCATCAGCAAACAAAAGAAAAAATGGCTTTTTCTTCAGCAGACCAAACAAAACAGTTTCTCTTTAGCAGACAGTGTAAAAATCAGGCAGCTACCCTTTTCTATGCAGGAGACAGACAGTTCATAATTCATCTACTTTGCTAACAGACCTTGTATCAGTAATCTCTTCAGTATCTTACTCCTCTCTCCTCAACAGCCAGCCTCATGTGTCTACAGCCTGGGGTTTTTAACACACCTTGATTAGGCAGCTGGGATCCAACTAATTGTCCTGAGGTTCCCAGCTGAAGTTAACCTAGTCACTGCTGCACTGCAGACTAGACATAGGTCTGCCAGGCATATAGCTGGTGGCTTTTATTTACCCTGTCACATTCTTCCCGTTAGTGTGTAGCTGGGGCTACGCACGGCTGAAGCCCGACCATCCACCCCTTCTCTAGAAAAGAAGTCAGCATTTGCGTTCTCTTTTCCCGGCCTGTGCTGAATCTCAAATGAGAAGGGTTGGAGGGCCATATACCACCTAGTCAATCTAGCATTGGAATCCTTCATACTATTTAACCACTTCAGTGGAGCATGGTCCGTCACCAAAGTAAAATGGACTCCTGCCAGGTAATGCCTCAAAGCCTCGATTGCCCACTTTACTGCGAGGCACTCCTTCTCAATCACTGAGTAGTTTTTTTCCCTCGGGAACAATTTCCTACTCAGGAAAAGGATAGGGTGTTCAACTCCCTCAAACTGTTGTGACAACACTGCCCCTAGCCCTATCTCTGAAGCATCTGTTTGCACTATAAAAGGGCTGTTGAAGTCCGGGCTTCTAAGGATGGGACCCTCTGATAGACACCTTTTTATGTCCTCAAAGGCTCTCTGACAATCCCTTGACCATACCACTTGTGTAGGGGCAAACTTTTTTGTGAGGTCCGTTAAAGGGGCTGCCACTTCCGAATAGTTGGGGATGAACCGCCGGTAGTACCCTGCTAAACCCAGCAGAGAGCTTACCTGCGTTTTTGTTTGGGAGATCGGAACTTCTTTCAGAACAACTACCTTGTCGGCTAGTGGCCTTACTTTTCCACCTCCCACTGCATACCCTAAGTATTTGGTTTCTGCCTTACCCAAGGCACATTTCTTAGGATTGGCTGTGAGCCTTGCCTCTCTTAGAGATTTGAGGACCGCTTTCAGCCTATATAGATGGGCCCGCCAGTGTTTACTATAAATGACAATGTCATCTAGGTAGGCTGCGGCATAAGTCCTATGGGGCCTCAGTACCTTATCCATGAGTCTCTGAAATGTGGCTGGGGCTCCATGCAGTCCAAATGGCATTGTCACAAACTGGTATAAACCCATGGGAGTGGCAAAGGCTGTTTTGCATTTGGACTTTTCCTCTAAGGGTATTTGCCAGTATCCTTTTGTCAAGTCCAGCGTGGATATATATTCCATGTTACCAAGGGCGTCAATTAATTCGTCCACCCTTGGCATCGGATATGCGTCAAACTTGGATACCGCATTGACCTTTCGGAGGTCCACACAAAATCTTACCTTCCCATCGGGTCTAGGGACCATAATTAGTGGACTACACCACTCACTGCATGATTCCTCAATCACTCCTAAGTGTAACATTTCTTGTACCTCCTTCTCTACCAGAGCCCTACGATTTTCAGGCAACCTATAAAGGACGGGAACGTACTTTAACCCCAGGTGCTGTCTCGATCGCATGGGAAATTAAGTTAGTTTGTCCTGGTAAATCAGAAAAAACATCATGGAATTGTGTAATTATTTCTAACAAGACCCCTTTTTGTTCAGAGGACAACTGTTTACCCATTGGGATTTTATCGTCACTCACGATGTTCTCCCATGGAGGCTGAGGACCCAAGTCCGTTTCCTCCTCCACCGGGTGGATGAATAGAGACCGCTGCATCTTCCAGGGTTTCAGCAAGTTCACATGGTAAATTTGTTTACCCTTCCTGCACCCTGGTTGAGCGATTTCGTAATCCACATCACCCGTATGGCGGAGTACTTCGAATGGGCCCTGCCATTTGGCCAGGAGTTTACTCTCGCAACTGGGTAACAATAACATCACCTGGTCTCCTGGGTGAAACACTCTCATGCGAGCATTCTGATTGTAATGTCTCTCCTGACTGTCCTGGGCTGATCTAATCCCCCCATCCTAATCCCCCACACATGTGGATGCTATGCACTAATACTGTGTTTTTATTCCTTTTTTATTCCTTTTTTATTCAACTTCATCCGGTTTCATCAATATCGTGAGGTCCATGAGTTTTGCGCTGACCATCTTCACACTACCATTGCCACGTTAAGAAGGACACGGGGTTCCCTTCTTCAAGGTCAAGCAGAAACCACAAAATCATCAAAAGGGCCAGTATATATTTCTATATACTCTTTTACACCACGAACACAACCTCTTATTTATATTTTTATTATTCTTAATATAGTAAAGGCGTTGTAGCATTTTTTAGCCACACATTTTGGGGAGCGCCGCAGTACAAACATCCTTTCAGCAAGTTCACATGGTAAATTTGTTTACCCTTCCTGGACCCTGGTTGAGCGATCTCGTAATCCACATCACCCGTACGGTGGAGTACTTCGAATGGGCCCTGCCATTTGGCCAGGAGTTTACTCTCGCAACTGGGTAACATTAAAATCACCTGGTCTCCTGGGTGAAACACTCTCATGCGAGCATTCTGATTGTAATGTCTCTCCTGACTTTCCTGGGCTGATCTAAGATTCTCCCTGGCAAAATGGCCGACGACATCTAGGCGCTTCCTAAGGTCTAGTACATATTGCAGGGTATTCTTAGAAGGGGACCGCTGTTCCTCCCAGGACTCCATTAGGATGTCTAGGATACCCGGGGTTGGCGGCCATAGAGCAATTCAAATGGAGAGAATCCCGTGGAGGCCTGGGGAACTTCCCGCACTGCAAACAGCAGAAAAGGGAGAAGTACATCCCAGGCTCTCTTCTCTGAATCTACAAATTTCCTCAGCATCCCTTTTAGAGTTCGGTTAAATCTTTCCACCAATCTGTCAGTCTGTGGATGGTAGACCGATGTCCGAACAGACTTGACCTCTAGTAACTTTAAGACATCATGCATCAGTTTAGCCATGAAATTTGTACCTTGGTCTGTCTACATAACCTGGGGAAGTCCAACCCGTGAGAACAGTTCCAACAACTTGTTGGCTACTTGCTTCGCCGTTGCTGTTCTCAGGGGGAACGCCTCAGGATATCTTGTTGCATAATCAACTATTATAAGGATAAACCTGTGTCCTTTTGCAGAAGGTTCTAGAGGTCCTACAAAGTCTACCCCAATCCTCTCAAAGGGAACTGACACCAAGGGTAGAGGAACCAAAGGGGCTGTTTTTTGTCCTTTTGGACTAGTTAGCTGGCACTCCGGACATGCCGCACATAGCTTAGCAATATCACTATGCATCCCTGGCCAATAGAATCTGGATGAAATACGGTCCAATGTTTTATCCCTGCCCAGGTGACCACCCCACGGGACAGTATGGGCTAGAGTGAACACAGATTTAACAAACGCCTTGGGAACCAATATCTGTCTGGTGACCTCCCCTGTTTGTGTCTGCCTATTCACCCTATATAGGATATCATTTGATAGCTCAAAATGGGGGAATACTATCACCCCCTGTGCATTTAAAATCTGCTCGTCAATTTTCACCACCTTGTCATACTGTCTAGCAATGACTGGGTCTTCCCTTTGCTTCTGGCGAAAGTCAAGGAGGTACAGGTCTGGTAAATCTCCAGGGCCCATATCCCCCTCCCTCTGGCCATCCCCAGCCATCACTTGTGACCTCTGACTACTCGAATGGTCACCTTGAGACCCAGATTTCTGCAACCAGTCCTGTTTGTCAGAGCGTCTTTGCTTCCGAGTCTTTTGAACCCGGTGTCTACTGGGAAAAAGGTCTGTCGAGAAGGGGAACAGTTTGTCAGGGTTCTCCTGAGCCCTAGAAGGAGGCTCCTTGTGAAAGACTGGGGCCATTAGGTCCGAAAAAAAAGTCAGTCCTGACCGAGCACAACAGGGGCAGGGAGCCAAGGAGCGACTCCTACTTCTAGGTAAGCCTCCTGACCTTTTACCTGTAGCCGGATTTTGGCCGTCGGATAGCGTTTTACATCGCCGTGTATACAATCTATACTCCATAGGGAGTCAAAAAAACACACGTTAGGTGGTAACAGTTCCTGAAGACCAGAGTTTTCCCAGAGCCCGAATCTACAAGGGCCTGGACGGTTTTTCCCCCAATCAGGGCTGGAAGTAGCCAGGGCTTGTAATTTTCTCCAGTAAAGGCCGAGGCGATGGTCCAGCTGAATGAACAATCCATCTGTGGACAGTCCACATACCGGTGGCCTTGTTCTCCGCAGGCGGAACATGGAGAGGGTTCCCTCGCAGGAGGGGGCTGTGGATAGCGCTCCACTGGACCGGACAATGGAGACCAGGCATCTGGTGGGTCCTGTGGGCGACGTCTTCGGAAGTTCCTCTCATTTTGCGACGAGCCGACATCCGGAAGGAGATGAGGGTCTCGGCGGGGATCAGCATTTGGACTCTGTCCTTGCTGGAACGACTGCTCCTTCCGTTGGACTTGGCGGTTGCGTATGGCCAGGCCGTAGGTTCCCCGTTGATCCAACCTCCCTCTTTGGGCGTCCGCAAGTGCCGGTGGAGTCGGGTCCAGGATACTCGCCTGCTGCTCAGCCCCAAGGAAGTTCTCCACGAGTTGGATCGCCAAAGCTAGGGTTTCAGCAGCGTGGCGTTTTACCCACGAGCGTGCGGAAGGGGGTATTATTTGTAGAAATTGTTCCAAAACCACCTGCTCAAGAATTGCCTCCTTAGTGCACTCCTCGGGTTGTATCCAGCGTGTACACAAGTCCAATAATCGCTGAGCGAGGACCCGGGATCTCATCTTAGCGGTGTACTTCATGTTCCGGAACTGCTGCCGGTAGGTCTCTGGGGTCAGACCTAAGCGATCCAGTATGGCGGCTTTTACTTGTCGGTAGTCCATTGCCTGATCTGCTGGGAGACCCTGATATGAGGCCTGGGCTTCTCCTATGAGGAGCGGGGCCAAAACAGTTGCCTAGCGATCTGTAGCCCAGCCCTGAGCTTCGCCAACTCTTTCAAATGTCAGTACAAAAGCCTCTGGATCCTCGTTCGGCGCCATTTTCCTCAGGAGTACCGGGGGTCTGTTTGCAAGTTCTGCACTGGCAGACCCTTGGAAAATGGGTCAGCAGCTTGGCAATCCGCTCATCTTTTGCTGCCTGTAGTCTTTCATCTCTCTCCGCTTGCAGCCGGGCCTGCTGCTGCATTAACTGTCCCTGCTGTCTGGTCTGCTCGCACAGAAACTCTTTCAACATTTCTTCCATTCTTGTGTGTGTGTGTTGCCCTTTAACTGCAGGAGCCTTTTGAAAATCCCAGGACTTCTGAACACCATATGTTGCAGGGTACATGCAACTACACATGCGGGTTTCTTGACAAGGCTTATTTATTTAGCCTTAAAAGATATACAGCACACAAAAACAAAAATAGCCTTTCATCAGCAAACAAAAGAAAAAATGGCTTTTTCTTCAGCAGACCAAACAAAACAGTTTCTCTTTAGCAGACAGTGTAAAAATCAGGCAGCTACCCTTTTCTATGCCGGAGACAGACAGTTCATAATTCATCTACTTTGCTAACAGACCTTGTATCAGTAATCTCTTCAGTAGCTTACTCCTCTCTCCTCAACAGCCAGCCTCGTGTGTCTACAGCCTGGGGTTTTTAACACACCTTGATTAGGCAGCTGGGATCCAACTAATTGTCCTGAGGTTCCCAGCTGAAGTTAACCTAGTCACTGCTGCACTGCAGACAAGACATAGGTCTGCCAGGCATATAGCTGGTGGCTTTTATTTACCCTGTCACAATCCTACATCTGTGTTTTTTTTTTTAAATAAATCAGTTTTGTACTATGAAATAATACTTGTAGCATTTTTTAAAACAACTCTGAATGACATTTGTAATGTATTATAATGTAACAAGCATTTTTTTGTTTCTATAGCAACCATCTACAAAGTCACATCCCATTCATCTTCTGAAACAGACTCTGGCACACCCATTTTTAAGCCCTGCCCCCTCTCTAGCAGTGCATCAATTGAATCTAGTGACTGCCTGGTCACATGATCTTCCCCACATAACTATGCATCTTTTATCCTCTTCTGCTGCACTGACCGCCCCTTAGTGAACCCCCGAGCCGCATCTTCGCCGATCGATCACAGGAGAATGGATTGATCGGCAACTTAGCTAATTACTTATCATTGTGTGGATTGTATTGATGCACATATTAAAGGGGAATTTATTTAAAATTAAATTAGAAAAAAAAAAACAGCTGCTTGGACTGCTGTTTTAATAACTGGTCCTTATCGGTGGGTTTTGGTTTAGAATTCAACAATATTCAGACTGGAACACACTTCCAATTCGATAATAATATTATTGAAGAGCAGCTATACAACCAAGATCAGAAATGCAGAAACTTTATTTTACTCCTTGCTTGTTTTCCTGGTTTCATTTTTATTGTTGTAGACAGTAGCATTGTTGCTGAAAATCAATTTGAGTTTATTGGTTTCAGTCAAAAGCTTACTAAGCTAATGAGGCTATTGCTTCGTATCACTGTTTATTTATTTTGAATATGTAATGCTGAAATCTACTACACTCTATATTATATTCAAAGGGTATTACAACAATGAAGAATGGAAACATAAGATATGCAGTTGGGAAGGTTAACCGATGTAGTCCCTGCTCACCTACAGCCTAAAATACTTTTCAGCTGGTTTCCCCTTACAGATATCATGGTCTAAGCAGTAGGGGGCAGGGTTGGTAATTTTTTTACAGTACCTGTAAAATTGTGTAAGCTAAAAGCAAGGCAAGGAACTAGAGATATGCAGCCTTGGAGGCTACAGGAGAGGCAGGCGAGGCATAACCTAGTTAAACAAGACCTAGAGAACATTTAATGCCATTACATAGAGATAAGCGGCTGTCATATAAGCTTTAGTATGAGTCTAGTATTGTGTTTCATTTAGGAAATTATAAGAAGTAGATAGTAAGGAAACATAAATAAAGGATTGAAAGATGAAAAGCTATTTTGTATTAATACATTGGGAATAAAAAGTGTCAACAAGTAAAGGTATAACAATCAAAGCAAAACAATAGGCATGTTGTTGTGTATGATCGTGAGGATATTTTGGAGGCACATTTCAGCAAGATTGATGTTGAGGTGGAAGAAGCATCATATGTTAAGAAATAGAAAGGAGAACTGTACAATGAATTTGTGATGTGAAACACAACACTGAAGTTCCCTGAAACTCAGAGACACAGGGGGCGATTCACTAAGCAGTGATAACTGCTTCTAAGTACAATAAATGGCTTTTAAGATCAATACTGCCTGCTGCGCGATTCACTAAGCAGTGATAACAGTGCTTTATCGGCGTAAAAGGCATTTTTTCTGCCAAAAAAAGTGATAAATAATACGTCCAATCAGGCAAAAAATGGCAAATGCGCCGTTTTTTGCCAGTCAGCATGATTCACTAAGCAGTGATAAGTGAATCGTACTTTAAAAGTGCGCCAGATTTTTGCACCAAAAAGAAATGGAGTCATGAATAAAATCATTGTTTACATTTTTTTCACCAGACAATTAATACAACAGTAATACATTGGGATGATGTTTTTGCAGGGAAAAATGTAGAAGCCAAATGGGCAGTCTTTAAAACACTGTTAGAAAAGCACACTTATCAGTGTATAGCCTTGGGTAATAAGTATAAAAGAAATACAGTAGTAAAACCCAATGTGGCTAAATAAACAGGTAGGGGAGGAAATGGACAAGAAGAGGATGGCGTTTAAATACTTTAAGTCAGAATGGTTTATTTAGATTAGAAAATAGGCGTCTAAGAGGGGATATGATAACTATACAAATATATTCAGTGACAGTACAAGGAGCTTTCAAATTAACTATTCATCCCACGGGCAGTACAAAGGACTCGGGGGCATCCCTTTAGGTTGAGGAAAGGAGATTTCACCAGCAACAAAGGAAAGGGTTCTTTACAGTAAGGGCAGTTAAAATGTGGAATTCATCACCCATGGAGGCTGTGATGTCAGATACAATAAATTTGTTCAAAAAAAGGTTGGACATCTTTTTAGAAAGGAAAGGTATACAGGGATGTACCAAATAAGTAAACATGGGAAGAACTTTGATCCAGGGATTAATCCGATTACCAATTCTTGGAGTCATATGGATAGAAGGTACCCGGGCGCTATCTAGAGATTGGGCTATCACTATTGATAGAATGAGAGAAATAAATGGAGAAATATTACCAAAGCACAGGGAACCCCTGTGTCCCCTTCTTCGTGAGGTATGAACGTCTAGGGGTCCACCACCCGCAGCTCAAAACCCTACAGGGGAGATAACCTTTCCTCCCCGATGCACAAAGGACAGTAGAGAAAACAAGGGGAGCGCGAATCAGGAACACAACCAAAATAAATAATTGTATGTGATTTAAACAATTAGTAAACAAATAAATAAATGCTGTAATAGAGAAAGTCTACTACTTTAATCAAAATGGAGGTCTAATGCCAAAAGTTGGTATGGCACCGACGTGATGAAAAAAAGGGTGATGGAATCAGGTGAACTATTTCAAATACTCACACGGGCCAGTATGAGTAAAAACCCATCGGGGTTTAACTCTATAGAGGGGCTTCTCCATGAACCGCACACCTCCCGCCCGGCTGCTGCACAGCACACAGGTCCTGAGGGCACCAAGTTAACCCAGAAATGATGAAAGATCGTGATGTAAATAACAGTATGTGTGTAATACCATAGGATGGGGGAAAGGTAGATGGATGAACTCAAAATAAATCAATAGATATATAAATACTCACACGGGCAAGTGTGAGTAAAAACCATCAGGGTTTAACTCTGTAGAGGAGACTTGAGTCTTGGGACTGCATGTCTATTAGCTATACAGCACTAATGTCCTCGATACCTCCAGATCCCCCCAAAATGTAAATGAAGAATCCAGGTGTAAAAAACACTTATTTAATAATCAAAAATAGAGATAAAAAAAGCTTTAAAAGCTTAACAGCACATACATTAATCCGGTAGGTGTAGACAGGTTGTGGAGGTGTTCTCCACTCCGGCGACTCCTTCCCTTCCGCGTCTGCAGCACGCTGAAGCGTTGGAACGCACAATGCAGTCTGTAACGCACCTCTCACTTCCTGGCTATGGAAGCCTCCGGAGGACAAAAAACAGCAGGTGGATCGAGCAACGCGTTTCGCTTGCGTCATCAAGCTTCCTCAAGGTTTTAGCCTAAATGCAGTTCCCGCTGGCCCTGCCTCCAGGCAACGCTCACGCGGTGACGCCACTGTCACGCAGCCCGCACCCGCTATGAGAACTTTCCTCGCTCCTCTGCCTATACCACACCTATTGCGAATTCCTCTTCCTAAGTATACACCTGTGCTGATTCTCTCCAGTCAACCACAGCCAGGCATACTACTGAGTATGCTCTCCTCTCATTGGACTATCTCCCTTTATATGCTCAGCTGCCACACTGGCAAATTGGCTGAGCCTAAAGCTTCCTATGAGCGAAGTGTTCACTGCTGTCTTGCCTCCACAGTCTTGTCGTGCTTCCAGATCCTTGCTCCCGACCTTAGCTTTTCCTCCAGACTCCACTCTTCTGTTCTCCTGACCTCGGCTACGTACGACCATCCACACCTCTCCAATACTGACCTTAGTTAAGTACCACAACGATCCGCCTCTCTCCAATTCAGACCGCAGCTAAGTACCGCCTACGATCCGCTACTCTCCAACACCGACCTCAGCAAGTATTACTAACAATCCAGACCTCTCCTACCGCGACCCAGCTACCTCGACCAATCTACACTCCAGTCGCTCCCAAGTGGCTGTGGGTTGGTGTTATATCAAATACCCACCTCGGCCTCGCAGTCACGCCTTGTTTGTGGTGAGCACTCCGCTACACTGAACACTACATCAATATGCAAAATAAATAGCATACAAATTTAAAAACCAAGAACCAATATACATTTAAAATACATACAAGCAAGCATTTGCCAAAATAACCATTGCTTCTTACCGTATGTATGTATGTATAGTCCTAAAGGGCCATACATAAATACATTTGGATTAAATGCGTGGGGAAAAAATGCAATCACAAAAAAAAAAAAACCTGTAAAAGAAAAATAACATACATAACGGGGCCTGTATCTCATGAAGTAGGGGGTCCCTGGGGCTGAAACCAATGCGGTTCAGCTCAGGAGACACCCTGCATATGTACACTAGTATTAAAATGTATATGTATACTGTACGATCGCCTGTAAGAGCCATGCATGAACTCTTACAGGCTGCTTTTTAAAGATTTTTAAGCAAGATAGCAGGGGGGAAAAAACAGCTTGCGCGATCGGCATGTTTTTGTCCGCACCTAACCAAATGCGCTTCACTTCTTAGTGAATCCCGCGTCTTGCTTAATTTTTTATCGTGGCATTACAAATTTCACAATCGGGCGCAAAAGCTCACTGCTTAGTTAATCATCCCCACAAAATGAGTATGCAAAGTTTAAAAAGAATAGTTCAATTTGTTCATCAGTATAAAGAGGATGATACATCTTTTCATGGTGTACTAAAAGTTTTCTCCCATTGGACACCAACAGAAAGTGAAAGTAAATAGGAGAAATTATCATAGAAAAGACAATGAATGAGCAATCAGACAGATGAGAGAAAAAACATGAGAAAGTTATGTTACAAAGGCAATGAAAAGTATGAATCGGGTGGAGTGGTTAACAATATGTAGCCAGGTCCCCTCTGGGTGGTTGTGCCCCCCCCCTCACTGAGCTTACCTCCGCGGCGACCGGGGGGGATGCGGCCGGTCGCGGGGGCATGTTGGGATCGGGAGCGAGTGCGCGCACCTGCTCGTGTTCCGGAGAGGGGTGTGCGGGTGCCGGGCGCGTCAGCGGGGACTCCCGCGGCTCCTGCCGAGGGGGCCGCCATCTTTTCCTTGCTCGCGCATGTGCAGGTGAGGTGCGCGCGAGGCGGCCAATGGGAGAATAGCTCCCAAGAAGACTACAGCCCCCAGCATGCACAGGGGCTAGGTTAAGTGGCGCCAGGGAGCCAATAGGGTTGCCCGAATCCCCTGCTCAGGGAATTGATACTTTTCGCGCGCGGAGACCACACTAGTTTAGTCAGGACCAGGAAGAGCTGGGGTAGGAGGTGAGTGCAGGGGTCTGTGACCCACTGCATTAGGCCAGCAGCTCCCTAGGCCCCAGTTAGGTCCTGAGCCACCTTAACAGCTTGTTGTGCTATAGGGACAGGCCCTACGTAGGGACTCTGCCCCATTATCTGTTTGGTAGTCAGGGACACAGTGCTAAGCAGTGCAGCCCTGCGAGGTTGGGTCTGGGCTCAGAAACCCACCAAAGACACATAGACTTACGGTGATATTATCCATGCCGGAACGCGGTGGCGGATGACGACGTCGGACCGGACAGAATCCCTATCGTAGTCTGCGGAACCCGGAGCCGGGGCCCCGGGCAGGTATCATTCTACAAGTGCACCAACACTGTACAGCAATGCAAGAAGCACGCCTAAAGGGCGGGGGTATCACTTGGGGACACTTACGTGGTAGAGAGGCCAAGGGCCCTGTATAGTACATTTGGACACGTTGTAGGGGTACACGGTGGTTGGGAAGGGTAATACTTTCAACGAGAGCAAGTATTGTTGTGATTTATATAGAGTATAAGTATACTTATGTGCATGTGTTCAGTAAAGACCGTTCTGTTATACCAGTGAGTATTATTGTGTTGTGTCCTGTGAGGGACTCCTCCCGTTCCGTCGGGATCCCTCTCAGGTGGAGGCGTTGCACCACGAGATATTGTGATATATATATGTACCCCAGGCTCTCCATGCAGAGGCTTAGGCTCCTGAGGGCCACACAGGTAAAAACAGCATTAGTAGCGTCTGTATTCGCAGGGAATACCCGTTACAAATATAAATAACAGAACTATCTTAGACACATCACTGCTAAATGACAACTTTGGGAGGGGTACGTTAAAGCAACAATGAAATGTTGTGCAGCTGTTATTGAATAAATAGAGCTAATTATAACAAAATAATTTTCCAGGGACATTTCACATATATTTATATATATTGAGAGCGAAAGTCTGCAATATTCAGCAACAATTAAAGGTATTAAGTTATTTGGGGAAAACTAAGGAAGGCCATATGGCCCCCTACAATTCCTAAGGAGAATTATAAATTACACCTCGTCAAATATATATATATATATATATATATACACACATTACCATGGAATGGCAAGGAAGCGACAGCACTCAAGGTAGAAAAAAAACAATGTGTATTAAACATAGCACATAACTCCAACGTTTCGACCCCTCAGGGGGATCTTCTTCAGGGGTAATGTATACCTCTGTTATCTCTATGGGACATGCACCAGTTTAACATCAAACCTGTATACTGTAGGAGTGCCAGTGTTTTTCTTACCACATATTTGTGTATATATATATATTTATATATATATATATACACACCTGTGCGTATGTGTATATATATATATATATTTTTTTTTTTTTTCTTTTGTGACATAGTCCCAAGATAGTAGGCAGCTTTCTGTCAGATTTATAACAGAGTGCAGACATAGTGTTGATGTGATCTGCTCCACAGAGCCACAGTCACTAAGGCTTTACAATGGTGCTGGTTTTCACTCACCTGCTCACCTGATTACTAGAACAGGTATTTAGAGCAGAGAGGGTTGCTTTTTCAGTCTCTCTCTTAGAGCCTGGAAGCTGGGAGGAAAATTGCTGCTCCCTAGTAGCCAGTTCAGGGTAGACAGCCCCCCCACGTGTTGCCGCATCTGAGGATCTAATGGGATGCTGTCCCCATCTGACAGTTAAGGGCTCAATGTTATTATACTGTAACTGTGTGTTATTTAAAGTTGGTAACTGGCTTAGCCAGCCAATATTGCAGATAGGGATATGTGTGTGAGTTAGATTCCTGACAGAAGTAGATGTTTCCTTTTATGATTTATTTTGTTCTTAAAGTGACGGTGTTTAAAAATGTGTAGTGTCACTAATGGAATAATAAACCGCTGAAGGTTGAGGGCTGAGTGCCCCTTGTGTGTGTATACACGTGTTTGTCCTCCTTTTATACAAACCAAACCCTAGAAGACTGTGTCAGGAAGAGCCTGTGCAAGCAGCAGCGCTACATAAAGGGAGCAGTTTGCCACAATATATATATATATTCTTGCAGTGTCTGCATCTTCGGCCGCAGCTCTATTCACACCTACTCCCTGCACAGGGAACTGCAGAGGATATATTGCTCTGGACGATTGGAAAGCCATATTTACAGTTTTGAGGGAAAGATTGAAAAGAGTATGAGTACAATCATCACAAAAGTGTGAATGAAAAATATGGACCTGTTTAAGCACTCCTTACAAGTCCCATATTTCTCTTTCCTACAGAGAATTTGAAGATGAAAAGTAAACCTTGAGGGTCTTAGACAAGCCTGAGGCAAAATAAAGAGAAAGGTCAAACACTCTGCTAAAAAAAGGAGCTTTATCTTCGAAAACAACAACTTATCAGCCAGCTTGCAGCTCTTCTTATTTACAGTTATTGGTCCCAGAGGTAGTGCACTTCAGTGCAGGGCGTTATTACTTTGTAATGAGTTTGCCAGGAATTGGAAGGGAGAGTCGAATTTGTCACAATGTGCTGTTACTTGCACATGAACTTTCTCAGACGTTTGCGCCCAGCAATGAACAAGTGACTTCTGCCAGTGCCAGGATAACGAGCAGCGTAACCAGAACAGGCTGTGAGAGAAGTTTGAGGGGCTCACACTTCAAATAACTAGTACTTAAAAGTTAGTCAATGGCCCGAGTTAATAGGAATTATAAGGCTAAGTTTATACTACCTGCGCATCCGCTCGTGACCGCGCGCTTAGGCTGCGGTCCCAGTCATGTCTGTGACACGTGCGCCCGGTGGGGGGCGGCGCATGCACAGCGCTAACCGCGATCTGCGGTCTCCAGGAGAGAGGGAAGCTTGCGACGGGAGGGGACGTGGTCGGGGATTTGCGGGGCGTGGCCATTACGTCACACGGCTGGTTCACCCTCATTGGGTGAATCGCCAGTGGGGGCGTGGACACGCCTCAGTCGCAAGGTTTGAACTCAATTTCATTGAGTTGAAAAAACCTTGCAGTATGGCGCGGCTGCAGCTTCAGCGTGAAGGTGACTACTGGGCCCAGCCCCATTGAGGGGCGGTGCTTACACGCACAGCGCACGCCGTGCACTGTGGCAGTTACTGGGACCGCAGCCTTAGCCTCGCGCACTTCTGCAGCCCTAGCGATCTGTGAATTTGGCTGCATGAGCAGAAATGTGATGACACGCATATGCGTTTCAACAAGGTTCCATTTTGACATACACGCATTCGTGGGATATACATTTTACATTCTGAAGAAGAGGCGACGTTGTATTTTTGTATTATTCATTTTAACTTTATTATCCTGTACAAATAAAACATTTAATTTCTTTAAAAATACTTTTTGTTGTGAGTGTTCATATTTTTAATTTTCAAATTATTTTCAAATTACAATTACACACATTTGAAGTACTGTACAGGAATAAAAGACAGGTCGCATTGCTATTCGATTTTTAAGAGAACTACTCGCGATCGCCCACTTGAGTTTCTCAACGGTATTACAGACAATGCTAAAATTCAATTTTCTGCACTCTATCAAAATGCTAGTAAACTCGCGTTTTAACGCATGAAAATTTCAAGAAATCACACACCAAGACCGTGTGTACCAAGGAATTCAACCCGCAAAATGATAGGATAAGGCTGCTGCATCTGTGTATACAGGCATACCCCGGTTTAAGGACACTCACTTTAAGTACACTCGCGGGTAAGGACATAATGGCCCAATAGGCAAACGGCAGCTCACGCATGCGCCAGTCAGCACGTCATGAACAGCAATACCTGTACCAAAGCTGTGCGCAAGCGGGGAGACTATAGAGCCTGTTACAAATGCGTTATTTACATCAGTTATGCACATATATTACGATTGCCGTACAGTACATGCATCAATAAGTGGAAAAAAGGTAGTGCTTCACTTTAAGTAAATTTTCGCTTTACATACATGCTCCGGTCCCATTGCGTACGTTAATGCGGGGTATGCCTGTATACAGTATTATATATATATATATATATATATATATATATACATATATATATACATATATACATATATACACATATACACATATATATTATATATATATATATATATATATATATATATATATATATTATAAAAGAAAGGATGATCAGGTGCGCAAAGTGTATCAATTGGTGCTAGAATGTAACATTAAATGCTGCCACAGTGTGTTGACTGTACACAATAGTCACAAATATACAGAGGAAGAAAAAACAGAGGAGAGATGGTGACAATATTAATGCCATCTCTAAACTTGAGACCAAGTGGATCCATACTGTCAAGACATTGGTTCCACTTGGTTTCAATATAGATATCGATTTGGGTGCTTTTTTACAGTAATATTATACAATCTATATTCTGTTTGGTTATTGCATATGGGGTTATTCCTCGTGTTCTATGATGAAATAGATACTCCAATCATCCTTGTCGCTATTTCCAGTGTTCACATAGGCTTGTAATCTAACTAATTCTATTTAGCTTTGTCCCATTTTTATATTTGCTTCCTTTATACCTGTTATCTATATATGTTTATATTCTTTGCATTATTTATTTTAAAGAATTTCTATGTATTTTTTTAAAAACTTGTATTTTTCTTATTATATTAAAATTGATGTTACTTAATTTGTCATTTTTTTAATGTTATTATGGGTTAGAATGTTCTGTTAAATCTATTTTATTTCTTATATGTAATTGTAAGCATCAGGCAGTGTTTTTACGATTTGGTTAGCACATTAACCTATCAGTGGTTAGAATTACCTATATATTTCTGCATATATAATGATACTTTACACCCCTGATGAAGTTTTTTGTGATAAGATGAAACGTGTAGGGTTAAGGCTATTTGTTATACCGTATTGCCTTCTCTTTGACTTTCCTGCCAGCAATAGCATTATATACAATTTGTGCTTTATTGCTGGCCACTGCTCCGTTACTATCTCCCGTCTGCGGACTAAAGAACTCTGTCTGACGTCTTTGCCTGGTGTTCCACGTGGAGACCAGATAAGCTACAAACCAACACTGCAGCTATTAGAGTTATCCTACATGCCTGTACATTTGCTACTTTATTAATCGTTTAACTTGGTTACTTTATTTACAAAGTTATGTTTCTGCTTTATCCCTGCTACTCTGGTTATCTCTAGTGGTTATAACATTAGTTGCACCTGTGTTTTTTCTTTGTGTGTGTATGTGTGTATGTATGTGTGTGTGTATGTGTATGTGTGTATGTGTGTGTGTATGTGTATGTGTCTATGTGTATATATATATATATATATATATACAGTGGTTGACAAATCACCAAAAAATCTACTCGTCACACAAAAAAATCTACTCGCCACCTAGTACCAAACGTGTGCTGCTTGGGCCAATATTTACTCGCCCGGGGGTTAAATCCACTCGCCCGGGGCGAGCAAATGTATAGGTTTGTCGAACACTGTATATATATATATTATATAGTGGCAGGGTGACAGTGGTTTGTGAGGAGGTAACACAGTTCTTCTAGTGTAATAATCTGCTGGTGGTTTTATTTGTCCATAAACATAACAAAACAATGGGTGCTCTGTCCCTTTAAGTGAAACAAAAAAATAAAAAAACAAAAGTCTATCCCCGTTAGGGAAGCTAACTAAACAAGGTTAAGCCTATCTACGCTGCTGGTAACCTAACCTAGACCAGACCAACAATATTTGGTGATACCACTTGGCTCCTTACCTGGGAGCTTTATTACATTCGGGACAGCATAAGTCTGAGCAGCCTGGGTCTGTCTGTCAGCTCTCCTCTGTCCTCTCTCAGGGCAAGAGCACACATGGCACTTCGCGGCGCCGCGTGCACGCGCCTCCGTCTGCTGGGCGATGTGTGAACATCCCCAGCAGACGGAATGATCCGCGAGCGGGCGGGGGGGAGCGGGCGGGAGGGGTAGCAAGCAGGGAGCGGGCAGGCGGGGGAACGGGCAGGCAGCGGATAAGTGCTGGAATCCCCTTAGAGCTACTTTCAAAAACTAAAAGGTCTCAATATTACAGGAGGGCCCCGGGTATATGGCGGGTTCCGTTCCAGGGGCCCGCCGTATAGTGAAAATCGCCAGAAAGCGGATCCGTCGATTTTCAGTGATTTTGCATGTGCAAATCGGCATTTTTGCCATTCTGCGCATGCGCGACCTATGGTCTGCGCGCGCAAACTACAGTATGCGCGCGCAAGCTACGGTCTGCGCATGCGCGCCAGGCGCACCTGCCCGTTCTGCGCATGCGCGACTGAGGATCCAAGATGGCGGCCCCATTCTCGGTGCCGCCGTATCAGCGGATCGCCGAAAAGCGGATCGCCGAGAAGCGGGGCCCTGCTGTACTTTTTTTTTTAAAGTTACAAGCCATCATTATTGAAATAACTAAAGTTGTTAAAACATTACAAACACAAAAGGTATGCCACCCTGTGTCAAAAGAATTGAGAATAAATAAAATAATAAACCCCGTCCCCCCCGTCGCCCAGCAATTTCAGCAGCCAATCAAGGAAAACGCCTGGACATTGATTGGCTGCTGAAACTGACGTCACGCTGCTGAAGCCTGGAATCACAGTTTGGAAAGACTCCAGTGACTGCAGCAGTGACGACGCTGTGCTTTGCAGCCAATGGTAGTTTCAACAATGAACACTACCATTGGCCGCAAGGGGTCGGTGACGAACGTGCACGCGCATAAAAGCGTGCACACGTCGTGTAGCGCCGTGTGTGCTCCAGCCCTCAGTGTCTGAGAGAGACTGCTGCCCCAGAGGCATTTCCTCTTCCCCTTTTTAAAGCAGGTGAGTTCATCTGTGTCCTGTCTAACTAGTGGAGTTAACTCATCACATACTGGAAAGCAGGCATAATGCAACCTCCTACTAACATATACAGAGTCTATGAGTGTCACAATATATATATATATATATATATATATATATATTTTTTATTTTTTATTTTTTTAATAAACTATGTATCTTGAGCATAGTTGTTAAATCACAGCAAACAACACACAATATTGTGTCCCATTTGAGATTGCTGCCTCGACAACATATTCTCTCCATGGTAAACACAGACATTTTATCATTGCCATTTTATCATAATGTGCTTGTGTGAAAATGATCAAAGAAACAGAGATTGATGGCAGATAAGAGTCATTTAACCCACATTGTTTGCCCATTTCCCTGCTTGCAACAGTACATTGGTCTCATGTACAATGCATGTACTTTGCCTTCAGTGTAAGACTTCCTCCTCATCACCTTCCAACTTGAAAGCACAGGGAGGGGGGGGGGGGGGTGAATAAATAGACATTGGTAGAGCTGCTAGCCATGGGAATATCTTAATTAGAGCTTTAGTGCTAACAGTTAATTTAAAGTACAGTGTCATAATACTTTCCAATACACTACAGCCCTGTCTGACAAAGAAGGGTCATATGATGTCAATGTGGGTCCCCAACGGCCACTTCTAATGTATAGAATTACCCCCTAAAAGGTATAAATAGAGAGCCATCTGGAAAGACAGTTGCACAATTCAACTTCCGCAGACATGCCTTTTTGAACAAGGATCATATTTTCTACTTAAAAAAAAAGCTGGTAGAACTTACATAATGAAAGAACAAAGGTCATACGCATTAAGTCTTTACAGCTCCAAGGAAAGGCATGGTACATAATGGGATGGGTAATGATCTTTGGAATTGCCTACTGTTATTCATGTGATCTGTTAGAACAATAAGACTGCTGGGTTTTCCTGTACATTTTATTTTTTGTAACATTTTATTGACACAGTTTGGCTTTCACAGCAGCAGCAGATTCAAATGTTTTTGAGAAGACAAATAAAATCTCCCGTCCCTATAAATCTTAAATAATGAGCATTAAATCACACAGGCCTTAATACTATACCTTCTGTGAGATGGAAGATCAGCAGATAGAGGCAGGAATGTTTATTATGAAATTATATATATATAATATATCCGGCGATATATATATATATATATATATATATATATATATATCGCCGGAAGAAGAGATCAGTGTATCTCGAAAGCTTGCGCAAATAAAAGCATTTAGTTAGCCACAGAACAGTATCGTCTATTCTGTTTAGATTTTATATATATATATATATATATATACAGTGTTCGACAAACCTATACATTTGCTCGCCCCGGGCGAGTGGATTTAACCCCCGGGCGAGTAAATATTGGCCCAAGCAGCACACGTTTGGTACTAGGTGGCGAGTAGATTTTTTTGTGTGGCGAGTAGATTTTTTGGTGATTTATCAACCACTGTATATATATATATATATATATATATATATATATATATATATATATATATATATAAAATCAAAAAATAAATAGATGATACCGTTTTGTGGCTAATGAAATGCTTTTATTTGTGCGAGCTTTCGAGATACACTGATCTCTTCTTCCGGCGATGTTATATATATATGTAATGGAGATTTTGCCATTTCTGATCGTGTGGTGCATGATACCTGCTGGTAACAGGAGGGCCGAGTCGTCCGCCGGTGTTAGTGGGGACACAGGATCAGGCTTCTGGGGTTCATACCCCACATATCTCTTTAGCAGTGCAGCGCCTCCATCTGCTGTAGGCTCCAGGAACAGAAGGTGATCTCCCACGGTAGAAATATTACCTCTCCCCCCCCCAGTAAGGTCACGCACCAGGCAGGAGGTATAACAACAGGAACAGTTTATTACTCTTCTGTACAGTACAGGAACAACGGCAGACTTCTCTCCAATGCAGTAGAACAGCTAACACTGAAGGATAGTCCCTGGACCGTCACTACAGGCCAAGGGCACCCGCACCTGTCCTAGCTCTTCCCTGCCTCCCCTGCAGAGACAGAGGTATGGTCCATACTCACTCTGCTCTGAAGGGAAGATGACTGGAGAAGGCCCAATAATCAGCCTCTCTAATGTGTGACCTGCCTTCCTCAAGTGGGGAAAGGCACTACTGAATTTGGGGCGGTACTGCCCTTAAGTACAGCTAGAAGGAGGGCACCAGGTCTGGCTCATGATTGGTCATGCCCAGGCCTGATGTCACCGCCATCCGCTGTCACTCAAGTGCAGCTCCTTGGAGGGGAAAACCCCATATCAACTACTGGCAACCTGATTGTACCAGGGTTTACTGCTAGCCCAAGGGCAGAATAGTAGCCTGACCTGGCTACACTTATATATACAAACAATAGTATTCCTAAACCAGTAGAAGATATTGATCATTACAACAAAGTCCAGGTCAGTTGAAAAAAGTATATAGGGTTGATGGCCAAACTAATTCCTAGGATCTGAGCAGCTTCTGTGGAATAAACAAAGTTTCAGGGGAACTAAAAAACAAAAAGCAGAAGCGCATACCCCATAGTGTATGACTGTTTAATACATGTATTATGTTGATGAAAACCTTAAAAATGCATACTCACAAACAAAGGTGTTAAAATTGCATAGTAGAAAACCCTGATAACAGGTAGGAATCTCTGCTCTGCTGTTGGATGCAGGAACACACTAGAACAAGGATGAATCACCTCCCTGCTGCAGCCTCCAGTTTGAACAGCCTCCAGAGGGCTCAGTTGTGATGATATTCAGGGTCCCAGGGGAACAGAGGAAGGGCTCCAGTGTCGCCGTGAAAAGAGCGCACTCAGCGTTCAGCAGCTGATGTGTACGCCGACACACAGCTGAGCAGGGGATTCCCATGTTGTCTACGATTAGGGGGGCGGGGCTAGACGCAGCACGTCAAATGATGTCACTACCGGAACCACCAATCAGAACAGCTCTATGCGTTTCGTCGCTGGCAAGCAACTTCCTCAGGAGTATACATGTTGGTGCATAAAGTAACGGGATATAATCACTACAGAACATATCTTACAGAAAACATGTTGACATTTAATTATCGAGAAGGGCAGATTGATGCTTTCAGCTACTGGTTATAATTTTTCTGTGACATACAGTACATAATCCACAATTCGATAAATTTAATTATAATCTTTGTCATGTTACTTCTTCCTAACTTCACCTTTTGTCAATCCCCAAATTGCGAGCTGGCGCACACCGCCTTGATACATTGACCCTAAAAGACACCCAATGGAAATGACCACTGTGGATGAGAATTGCCTTAGTAGATAGATAGACTTCAGAGAATTGCATGTCCTTCTTCAGCAATGAACAAGACAAGTTTGTGAAATACTTAAAGCTGCAGTTCAGTCTTTTTTTTTTATTTTTATTTATTTTTTTACTTCAAATGTTTTATGTGTGCAATCTCTAATTACCTAAAGAACTGTATAGCTGCAGGTCAATTCGTTCTCCATGTATTGATAGGCAAAATTTGGTGACATAATTAGAGCTGGCATATGTTTTTCTTCTGCTTCTGTCTCTCAGTGGAAGCTCATGAATATTCATGAGCACTCCTGCACTGACATGTGCTAGAGGGAGGGCAGGGCTGACAATGGGGTGTGCCAGGGCTTGTGACAGGACATGAAGGGGCAGTGCCTTAGCAAATGGCTGTTAAAATAGAATACAAGAAAATTGGTCTCTCAAAGTTGTTTTTTTAAAAACAGAAAATGCTAAAAGTATTTTTTCTTACTACAGAACTGATTTATTAAAAAAAACATACATGCAGGATATTGACTGAACTGCAGCTTTAAAGAGAGAATTCGGAGAAGTTAGACAGAACACATTATAATGAGGTGTATCAAGCATTGCATGTTGACCTATCAGTCACTTTCTTTTTTTTACCAAGTGCAAAAAGTGGTGACATTTTCAATAACAAACTGCAACAAATCTAAGACAGTTTACCGACAAGTTACTTACACTGCATGTTGGCACATGATGCACTTTGTAGGGACATAAAACATGGTCCCTAAGACTGAATTTAGAAAAACGATAACATATTTAGAGGGGTTTTCTAGAAGTGCATGTCTGTGCTGGAAGTGTCCTTTTTGCTCAGACATGCAGGTTCCCGTATTCCAAAAGCCCTTCTCACATATCCAGACTGTGTGATAAAGACTTTTTTAGAAGTATTTTCATTGCGGCTCTACAAATCCGAGTGGTATGTCAAAAATGGCTCAAACTCATCATTTTTGCAAACTGTCTGGAATTCTAGTAATAGCTCAAAAAGGCAAAACCGCTACATATAACGCGCAGATTTTGTCCCGCCAACTCAAGGCTGGTTGAAATAGCCTCAGTAGAAACAGAATTGTATCATTACAAGCCACACAACCTATTTCAGGTCTGCTGGACATGCACTTACTTAATTAATATGCCTAATGAACTATTCTATTTCAATTTCTGCTCTTCTACACTACTGGCTACCTTATGATGTAGTTTGCTGATATATTTTTTTTTGTCTATTGGTTAATGCAATTTTTAGTAGTCTTTGATACTTCTGTAATGATGAATGTTAAACCCCCCCCCCATATATTTAGCTATATTATTTGTCCAAATATTGAGCATACATGTACAGTATATGTATACTATATAATTATATATTGCAAGTAACCGATTAGCAACGAAGAAGCTGCAAAGCACATCTTTGGATATTATTTTCACATATTATGAGACTGTCCCCCGTGATACATCTGAAGGTTCCCGGACCATCCAGACTGGACATTAATGTATGGTCAGATTCCATAATTTGATATTTGGATACTGTTTCAGGCACCGGATCTTATTTGTTTTATGTAATCACCCCACTGTACCCAGCACTTATCTCCTAACATTCACCATTAGCAACCTGCTACTAGTCTTAAGGTTCACTGACGAATCTTGTTGCTCTTCCTTTTGCTAATGATCAACCCACTGCTTCAGCTATTGACCTGTTTCCCTCAAATCATCTTCCTGTCTAAATACATTCCAGACATCTGGTGTTAGCCAGTGCAAACATGTTAGAAATAGTCACTGTGATGGTAGAGGCAACCTGTCCAGCATATTAAAGGTTAATCCTGGAAGTTGCCCCTACCTGTCAAGATGAATGCCTAGGTTACAGGCTAAAAGACCATCTTATTGCAGCCAAAATTATTGACCAGTGTGTTTCTGTGTATCCACCTGTAAGACCATTTTATTCCCCATGCATATGTAATATAATGTAATCGTATGTCTCCTTTGTGTTCAGGACTGGTAATTCACTTAGCCAGCCAGCGCACAAAATAATCTGGGCCTGCTACCCACAGGTGGGCTGGACGAGGTGCTGGGGACACTGGAAGAGTGGAAAGGGCTGTTTACTCAGGTCTGTGGAACATGGACTTCAAAAGCAGAGACATTGTTCATCCCAGCCTCTGAGGCTTCTATCTCTGCAGGAGATATCAGGCTGAAACTGGAAATTGAAGACTGGGACCTAGCCCCAACTGTCTCAGTTCCCATTGGTCAGTTTGAATTGACCATTTTCCTTAAGCCTATCTCTGTGGGATGTTCTGAAGCACTGTCACTGCCCACGCTCTGTGATTGGCCTATATAGCATCTGTGCTCTGATGGTTGGCACCCGGTCCTCCTTGGTTTCAAATGGAGGACCGAAAACGATGTAAACCCCTGTCAAACATGGTTAGTCAGATTAGATACAGATTCACAACCTGGTGGAGAGTTGGTGTGTTGCTCCAACGTTTTTGTTTGAGACAAACAGACCAGAATGAGGATCGGTTGTATAGACGAGCGGGACCTTTAAACTTACTAGGACGCAACTAGCACCTCTACAGTACCGTGGCACCCAGAGACTCTCGGCGTGTGGAATAAATCCTGGATAAGTCTACTGAAGTGGTGCACAACACCAAGCAAGCTAGGATTCCCCCCGTAATCCCTGTTCTGGTGAGTGTAGCACTGAACCTGTGTGTTGTGTTGCTCCTGATGGATCCGGTTGAAATAAATATGTTTTATTTAACTCCTTCATTCTGTCTATCATTTGCAATCCTGTGTAAATTGTTCTGGTCTACTGTGACAGTAACTTTTAAAGTACTTCACATAACTTTGTGCCCAGAACATACTTGAAAATGAAAGGTCAATCTACTGTAAAAGTTATTGCTCTTCAAAAGGGTGATAAAGTATAGCATGCTTAAGCCATCAAGCCAAGTGAATGGGAGTAAAGGCCTTCTAAGGTTTTGCAACAGTTTGTGGATCAGGGCCTCTATATACAGTATTCTACTGCTAAAATTGTATCTAAATAAACATAGACATGGTCACAAATGCCTGTTTAAGCTTAGCAAATCTATCCAAATGTGCTTGCATGTACCCACGTTCGGTATTAATGTATTTTATGATAAGATGTATTTATTTTTCCGTACCATCATGCAGGCAGCCAGTGGCTGAGGCTACGGGGCCCTTGAAGGAGGAAAAGGTCACCATGACCCTCATTCTTATGAAGGTCATGGAAGAAGAAGTCCCAGGCACTGCTCCAGCTATCCAAGCTGCACCCCCAGCCGTCCAAGCTGCTCCACAAGCTGCTACTGCAGTCCCTGCTGCACCCCCAGCTGCTGCAGTTTCAGATGCATCCCCTGCTGCACCTCCATCTGCACCACAAGCTGCCTGTGAGGCCACACCTGCTGCACCAAGGCACCTCAGCACTAGAGAGCCCTTGTCTGACACCAGCCTTATGTCCCATCAAGTGGATCTGCTGCGAATACTGCAATGTAGCTTCCAGAACATCACGGCCCGGCTTGGCCGTACTGAGGCCACGGCAGAGTTGATGGAGCAAGCAGGCCACAGCAGGGATCAAGCAGACCAGCGTAAGCACCGCATTACCATCCGCACAATGCGCCAGCTCAGCAGTGGTAGGATTAATAGTATGGCCAAGATAACCTCTTCCATACATGGGCTCACATGGGCTAGAGAGCAACTGAGCACCCTCCATGTTCACAACACACGGAGTATCCAGATTTTCCCTTCCTACATCAGAGCTGTAAAGTAATTGTGGAAACTCCACCTCCTCCTCCTAAACATCCCGAGTTGCCCACACCATTAACATCGTGCGTGCGGACATTGAGGCGTGGCAGACCTCCTACCAGGGGGAAGAGTGAGTCTGACAGCATGTCTGCCAAGAAGAGGCACTGAATGTTATTGTAAGTTTAAAAATTGTATCTGTCAGCTCTGTTCCCCTCAGGGGCTGAAAAGGTTAAAAACAGTATACTGTATGCTAGCTTTGCTTTTTCTCAGAGACCGAAATTGTAAATAGCTTTGGGACCATCTGTTTTGGGCCTGTCATCTGTTTTAGAAGCAAGACCACCTTATAAGACCCCATTATATATCCATTGCTCAGCAGAAAAATGTTTTTAGATTTACAGAAAGGGCATTATGTAAAGGTTACATGTAAATTTAGATGTGTAATCCATATTTGTAACAGATGACAACGTTTTTTTGGGTTTTACCTTCTGTATAAAGGCTGCTCTGACCACCTATTAAATCAGTTGTGAGAACTCAGCATCCCTTGTGTTACTGCTTTCTCAACACTCCGGGCTCGTAACTATCATATCTGAGACCAAAAGAATATATCAGGTGCCATAGGAAGCTCCGTGGGTCGAGTGTGTGTAAGGTTAACTGCCCTAGGTACCAGGTAAACAGGACCCAACAGTTATGTTATGTTTGTTTTGGAATATTTTGTTTTTGGACATATTGATAAAAAAATAATAATTTCACACACCCAGTGAATTAACTATGTATGAGAGTAAAAGTTATTTTCCCCATTTCTGTCTCTGTAATTCTTGTTTTAATATGTAGACACATTATTGTACACTGACACTTAATACACTCAATGTTACATACCATAGTAAGGCACGGAAACATATCCTATATTCCTTTTAATTAGTAAAAAGGTATAGTATCGTTTATTACATTAAAATGATACAATATCAGATGCATCTGTTGATGTGTTTTTGCCATTAATATGTTCCATCACATATATCTTTGTATGACACGTCATGAAAGGGTTAAGTCCTACACTCAGTACAACAATGTGGGTACCACTTAAGACCTGCCCTTTTTCCTTGTAGGCTATTTATTGAAATAACGCACTGATAATCAAGGTCTAGATTTGATTAACGGCAGCTTTTTGAAGGTTTTAAATATCATTATTTCCATGCGCTAACATGAACCTTCGTTCTGAGGTCTGTGGATTAAGTAAGTCAGACATCCGCTAAAAGTTAGCGATCCACTATTTTTCAGGTGAACACGAGCACCTTTGGGGATATCAGTTATGACTTAGCGTACCATTAAACCCAATTTAACATATCGATAAACATTTAACGGCCTTCTGTAGATCTACCCCGCAGTGCCTAATGGTGTCCCTGATTTTTTATTCAATTAAAAAAAATGTCATTTATTTATTATTTGTGTGCAGTTGTGTAATAATGATGTAGCCCCTCTGGTGGGAACTACTATGGTTGCGTAACGGTTAAGGGCACTAGAGGGTTAACTGTGTGAGTTCAAACAGGGTAACTCCCCTCTCCCATCACATGATACAGGGTGACTTATCAGAAACAAGCCATGCCCACTTTATGGTTGTTGGTAGTGATGTCACCATGAGTATATATACCCAGGTAGACTGTTCTAGTATCAGATTATGTGGTAGTAGCAGTTGGAGAGGGCCTCATTGTAAGTTATGTACATATGTTCAAGTGTATAGTTATTTGTAGTAAGGATGTCGTGTTACCTTTATTGGATTCAGTTAATTAACGTGCCCATTACAGAAAGTACTGTAATGAACAGAGATTGTTCTATGATCAGAAGAGAAGCAGGCAAGTGCTGAGCAGGGAGGTCTCAGAGTAGAAACACCTTAGCATAGTTGAATTAGGCCCACCAGAGGGTCACTAGTGAAGCCCCGATCCAATAGGTATGGACGAGGTAGGCGGTGAACAGAGTGACGGGATACTGATCCTTGAAAATAGAGTGCACGCCCACCGACAGGTCCTCAGTAAACTTCCGATCTGATAAGTATAGAGGAAGCATGCCGTCCAGCAGTAAATGGATACTGATCCCCGACAATAGAGTGTAGGGCATAGAGGAAGCTATACAAGAGATTGCCAATCTAACATTACAAAAGGACACAAGTATAAGTATCTCCCCAGCGTATGGGTGACAGCTACCAAGGGGATGAATCCTAAAGAAGCCTAAGTACCTCCCAAGTGTAGGAGTGAGAGCTACCAAGGGAAGAAGCACAGCGAAACTCTTATGTTTGACACCAGTTAATGTCTCTGTGAAGCCTGCCCTTGTATGTGGAGCATTATCAATGGATGTGAATAAAGCTCTTTGTATGTACTATAAAAGTTCATGGCGCCCATCCTATTCTATCGGCATACCTACGCCCAGCCTGCACCGAGCCAGCACCCTGAAAAGGTATGAAATTCTGAGCACAGCTATGTAAATAGTCTATCGGATGTAAACTCCTTAAGAGGCTGGAAAGGAAGGTTACATTGAAATAAAAGCAATGTAAGCAATTTTTCAGATACTTTGCATTTTGAGTGACACGTGAAATTATTTATTTAGTTAATAAGTGAATTTCGCCTTCAGAATTTGTATTTGTAAGCCTCTTTGGTAAGTGAAACTACAGTTCATTTGGCGGAAAAATAATTGTTTCACTGTGAAATACACTTAGTAAATATAATTAATCAGTTTATTAGGAATAGCACTTAATTATTCAAAGGATAGAATATAGCAAGAGCTGCAAAAATGGAAGTTTCTAGATATGAACCTCAGCTCAGTTATGAGCAGGAGGGCTGTTGACTGAAAGGGATAATCCAGTGTAAATTCCCATATATGTTATCTTTAAATCTATGTTAAACCTATACACTGCAGCCTATCAGGCTTCATGGTTATACCTGATACAGTTTGCATAAGCAATTAATAACATTACTCCGTTGGTCTGGCTCAGGGGTAGCAACTCCAGTCCTCAAGCACTACCAACTGAGCCACTGATTGGGCCACCTGTGCTAAAGCAGGGATATCCTGAAAACCTGACCTGCTGGTATATATATATACAGCTCAACCCCGTTATAGTGCGATCCGCTACAACGCAGATCCGTTTATAACGCGGCCTGAATGTGTGGCTCCCATTTTTCCCCAAAAGTTAAAAACAATTTTTTTTCATTACATCCAAGCTCCACACACACACACAGACACACAGATCATGACTACACACACACACACACACACTGTTATTAAAAATGTTTGTCAGCTTAAAGTGATTACATTACAACCAGGAATCCATTCAGACTATAGACATTCTCACCCTCCTGCTATGTGTATGCATCACTCTCACCCTCTCACCCAAGTCAAATTCCCCCATACACTTATCAATCACAGATAGCAAGAATACAAAAAAGGGTAACTGTATAATGCATTCCGTGGTTCGCTATCGTGCTTAGTGGCCCCCACACAACTATTCTGTCACCTCAAACACGTGTTTTAACACTATATTATTTGATGCTTCTGTAGAAAAACTGTTGATAACACGTGTCGGTTGTCTCAGAGCATGGCCAGTAGTAGTTAACGTCGGTCGGTAATGGATGTGGGTCAGTCTGTATACCTGGTCAGTCCCTGCTTCTCACCCCTCGTCCTCCTCGGACTTGCTCGAGTCAGTGCCCCCCCCCCTGGCTGCTGCCGCTGCCCCCTCCACTTTCGATGCCAAGGCCTACATTCAGAGCAGTGCGGCTTCATCTTGCTGATCGTCCTCTGAAATCATCACCGGGGGATATCACACACAACAACAAGGACAATGGGGGTGAGGGAGAGCTCAAGATGTTGTGTCAGGCTGAGCGCAGAGCAGATAATGGTGGCTTACTCTCTCCTCCTCCTCCTCCTCCTCCTCCTCCTCCTCCTCCCCAGGTGATAGCACCACCTCCTCAGCTCCCAGTAATGGCAGCCACATGCAGTCAGCCTGAAGGAAATCTGGGCTACTAGGGATCATAATAGAATAGTATAACCCTGTATCTGTTGGGCCAGCGCCGCGTTGCTCTGCGATGGTGGCCCATCTGGGACAGCCGGGAGAGTTATCCCAGCTGTCCGGAACCCCTGATTGTGGCGGCCATTTATTTTTTTAACGCGATTCCCGTTATAACGCGGTCACATTATGTGGACCCCAAGCACCGCCTTATAACGGGGTACAGCTATATACATATATATATATATGTATATATATATATATGTGTATATATATATATAAAAGAAAAGAGGAGAGAGCGTACGCCCCATAGCGTAAAAAGGTAACAATCTGGCGTTTAAACTACTCTTCACTGATTGCCAGCACGGACGATCATCTTTCCTGTGGATTCCATCCTTGGACTGTGTGATATTACAGCTTGGCGGTGATATAATATTTCACAACTGCGCATTTGTATTTTTCATCTTGTGAGTGCGATTCTTATCCCTCCCCTCTCCCCATCCCCACTCCAATAAATTGTTAGCTTTTTACGCTATGGGGCGTGCGCTCTCTCCTCTTTTCTTTTCTACAGGTTCCACTGGATGTGGTTCATCCAATTGAGAGCAGCCTGAAGTTCCCCTTCTACTGGAGTTTACTACACACATTTTCTGGACTTTCTACTGGGACTGGGAGGGGGTGAAGGGCAGAGAGGGGGGGTGGGGGTGAAAGGCAGGGAGGGGGGGTGGGGGTGGAAGGCAGGGGGGGGGTGGGGGTGAAAGGGAGGGGGGGGGGGGGTGAAAGGCAGGGGGTGGGGGTGAAAGGCAGGGAGGGGGGGGTGGGGGTGAAAGGCAGGGAGGGGGGTGGGGGTGAAAGGCAGGGAGGGGGGGTGGGGGTGAAAGGCAGGGAGGGGGGGTGGGGATGAAAGGCAGGGAGGGGGGGTTGGGGTGAAAGGCAGGGAGGGGGGGTGGGGGTGAAAGGCAGGGAGGGGGGGTGGGGGTGAAAGGCAGGGAGGGGGGGTGGTTTGAAAGGCAGGGAGGGGGTGGGGTGAAAGGCAGGGAGGGGGCAGTGGGGGTGAAAGGCAGGGAGGGGGGTGGGGGTGAAAGCCAGGGAGGGGGAGGGGGGAGGGGGGGGTGAAAGGCAGGGAGGGGGGGTGGGGAATGAAAAGCTGGGAGGGGGGGGTGGGGGTGAAAGGCAGGGAGGGGGGTGGGGGTGAAAGGCAGGGAGGGGGGGTGGGGGTGAAAGGCAGGGAGGGGGGGGTGGGGGTGAAAGGCATGTAAGGGGGGGTGGGGTGAAAGGCAGGGAGGGGGGTGGGGGTGAAAGGCAGGGAGGGGGGGTGGGGGTGAAAGGCAGGGAGGGGGAGTGGGGGGTGAAAGGCAGGGAGGGGGGGTGAAAGGCAGGGAGGGGGGTGAAAGGCAGGGAGGGGGGTGAAAGGCAGGGAGGGGGGGTGGGGGTGAAAGGCAGGGAGGGGGGGTGGGGGTGAAAGGCAGGGAGGGGAAGGTGGGGGTGAAAGGCAGGGATGGGGGGTGGGGTTGAAAGGCAGGGAGGGGGGGAGGTGGTGAAAGGCCGGGAGGGGGGGTGGGGGTGAAAGGCAGGGAGGGGGGGTGGGGGTGAAAGGCAGGGAGGGGGGGTGGGGGTGAAAGGCAGGGAGGCGGGGTGGGGGTGAAAGGCAGGGAGGGGGGTGGGGGTGAAAGGCAGGGAGGGGGGTGGGGGTGAAAGGCAGGGTGGGGGTGAAAGTGAGGGGGGGTGAAAGTGAGGGGGGGTGAAAGCGAGGCACAAATTGTTGGCAGGAGTAAAATGTCCCTCTCCACACACACACAAACGATGGGAGTGAGAGGTGGTGGAGAGTGGAACTGGCGCAGATTCGAGGAGGCTGCATGGCCCCCCAGCGGCCATGTCCCGGCCCGCGCGGCCACCGGAGGTAAGGGAGCGCCGGGGAGGGAAGTGAGCGCCGGGGAGGGAAGTGAGCACCGGGGAGGGAAGTGAGCGTTGGCGGCTGGGGCAGGAGGGCCGTGCTTCCCCTCCGTCCGGGAGCCGGTTGGGAGTGAGGGGGAGGAGCCTGAAGTTGGTGGCTTGGGCAGGAGGGCCGCGCCGCGCTTCCCCTCCGTCCAGGAGCCGGTTGGGAGCGGGGGGGGAGGAGCCTGAAGTTGGCGGCTGGGGCAGGAGGGCCGCGCCGCTCTTCCCCTCCGTCCGGGAGCCGGTGCAGGGCGGTGTGTTTCTGTGTGTGTGTGTGTGTGTGTGTGTGTGTGTGTGTGTGTGTGTGTGTGTGTGTGTGTGGTGAGGCCGAGTGGGAAGAGAGTGGCAGTTGGGTGACGTCATAGAGCCACCAATCTGATTGGCCAGAGGCTGAGGACCAATCACATTCACCGCATCTACCACCAGACTCACAAGATTCAATTTTATTATATATAGATAGATATATATATATATACAAACCCAACAGTCCAACAAGAAAGTCTCTTATCTGTTTCTGCTGTTGTTGCTGTAGGGGAAGGCCTCTCTGTTCTCCTGGGTCAGCATCCTTGTGTGCTATGTACCTGTGTCCAGGTATAGAGGTCTTATCCTCTTGTCTTGCTGTCAGCATACAGTCCTTCTGTGTACATCAAGACATCATCTTGCCCTCAGGGCTGGGCTGCGCTGACCCAGTTGTGGGCTAAGGAAAATCTCTGTAGTCCTCCTCCTTATGTCAGCCCACTTGTGAGCTAAGGAATCTCTGTCCTCTGTCCCTCTGTTTCTCACATCAGGCTTTTCTCAGAGTCCTAATCAGCCAGGTTGAGTCTGGTTCATTGCCTGTGTGCAATTAACCAGCTCGCTGCTGGATTTAGAGGCAGTTTCTCTCAAACCATGATAAATCCATGTTAGAATGTCTTAAAGCCATACTGTTCCTGAGAGATCTTAGTCACTTGACCCCACTGGTCAGTTTCACTAATCACCAATCACCTTGTTTATAAATTGTTCCTTGCACTTGTTTACATTACTTTAGTTTTATTCATGTAGACACTACAAGAGCCCAGACCTCTGTATCACCAGTGACCTACCTGCAGCTACCTCCTATCTCGTGTGTGGTTTACACAGTCGCAGCTAATTAATTTGTTTAATACTTATTTTAAAATATACTTTAGTTCTCTCCTTGATATATTTTATTATACTCAATAAAAGGTATATTTTAATGTTATATTATTCTGTGAGGTCAAGTGCATCACAAGGGGACCTTTTTGTAAATATATAGACCCAACCTGTTCCCTGATAGCACCCCTCCAGTACCAGTTATTATACGTTGAGCAGGGACCCTCTTCACCACAGTATCAAGCTATAATACAGCTTTACCTTGGGGATGGTCTCAGGTGTCAGGTCTCTGGCCGGGCCCGGTGGCTGCAGGTGGCTCGGCTGCCAGTCCTCTAGTTGCTGTCGGGCCCCGGCTCTCCCCAGCTATGGGCCTCTCTCCTCACTGACTGTCCCACGCTGCGCTTGTGGTGCAGGCCAGGCCTCTTTGACATATCAGCACGCGCTGGAAGTAAGCTGGGCTGAGCTTCCAGCGTGCACCAGCATGAGAGGGAGGCCCGGTGACGCGCTGAAGTCAGAAGCATGGAACAGTCAGTGTGGAGGGAGGCCCATAGCTGGGAAGAGCCGGGGCCCAGCGGCAACGAGAAGTCAGGCCCAACTGCTTTGTCCGGTCGCCGAGCGCCCCGGAGCCACCAGGCCCGGGACACTTGTCCTGGCTGTCCCCCCCTGTCGGCGGCCCTGCTGCTGGTAGCCCTTGAGGACTGGAGTTGGCTACCCCTGTTCTGGCTGATCCAGTATTTCTCTTAGGGTCTCTCATAAATGGTTACAAGGTTCTTGGGCAGGGAGGCGAACAGGGGAGAATTTGAAGTAAAAGGGTGCCATGTACCTTTATTGCAAAAATGCAATTCTTTATTGACAAAGCTTTCAGGAACAAAAAAATGGTCACTCTCTATCCTGAGTTTATCATATCACATAAACAATTACATTACTCATCAATAACAAATAGCATTTTAGATAATATACATAAGCCATGTAAATTCTTTATTTTGTAGGATACTACATAACAAAGTAGCTGTGCCACATATTTGATAGCCTGGTAAACACGTGCAGATGCCTCTGCATGTTGTGAATGATTGTACTCTGCATCTGGTACTAATATGCAACTATGCTACTCATCAATAATTGTGCAGGGAGTGGGCAGGAATAGCGGTAATGCCACAAAATAACCCTGTTTCAGGCTTCTGCTTTGAGTAACATTGCAAAAAATATTAGTATTATTGTATCAGTAAGCAAATAACAGTAAGAATGCCAGTATTCATTCAGGAAAGATTTACTAAACGGTGCTTAGCACGAATGGGCATCATATGGTAATATGGTCCCAGGTGTAAATGGTTCTAGGACACTTTCAAGAGAAAAGTGTCCCCAGGAATTGGAGAAGAACAACGCATTTTGATTTTAGAGCTCTTCAAAATATTATATCTAAAGACATTGAATAAATAGTACAGTATTTTAATAACATCAGTGTTCAGTCCAACTTAGGATTCAACAACAGGTATAGACTCCTCCCCACGCATCATGTCTTGTCTACATGCTTGTACAACATCTCTATATTGGTTTTAGGTTTGTGCAATAAAAATAAGTATTACGCGTAAATTAGTCAGTCTCTTTGTAAAATAAGAAAAATAAATGAGACATGAGATTACATCATTATTACACTCCCACCACAGGCTGCTGTGGCACTAAAGACTTTGTTTAAATAATTGCCAAATGCATTATTTATCGAAATGTCACATATGTATGTATATATTCTGTACTCCTGATGAAGGTCAAAAATGTAGTGCACTTATCATGAAAATCCATTGTATTTTTTAATGTATATACGTAACCTTACCCTGCCTCTGGGTCGGGGAACCGCTCTGATGCACTTTGGTGCTCCGCAGCAGGCGGAGGCCATTTTAAAAGGCATTGTGCATGCGCGAGACTCGGCGCATGCGCAGGACTCGATGAGTGCGGCGGCCATATTGCAGGTGCATTGCGCATATGCAGGAAATTGCGTTTGCGTGGCCAGTGTTTCAGCGTGCTGGACTTCGGGTCTGGGTATTAACAGGTCCCCATGAGCTCAGAGGACCAGGAGAAGACAGCAGTTGTCTGACCCCTCGGGTTTTACCAATTCATCAGAATGCCTCAAGGCATTTGTGGAGCACCTGCCACATTCCAGTGGAGAAGACCATCAGCGACATGAACCCCTGAGAATGTCTGGTCTACCTGGACAACATTATTGTCTTCGGTGGGACGCTGGAAGAACATGAGGAGCGTCTCCTGAAGGTCTTAGACTGATTACAGACGGAAGGCCTGAAGTTGTCGCTAGACAAATGCAAGTTCTGCAGGACCTCCATCACCTACGTGGGCCACATTGTGTCCACAGAAGGAGTGGCTACCGACCCAGCCAAGGTCGAAGCAGTAGTAAACAGGCCCAGACCAGAGAACGTGATGGAGCTCCGATCCATTCTCGGATTCTGTGGATACTACCGGAAATTTGTGGAGGGGTACTCCAGCAAGGCCAAAGTTCTCAACAACTTGTTGCGGATCTATCCAGAAGATCCTAGGCAAAAAGCATACCAGCTGACCGATGGAGAGAGGCTCCCTTCGAGGTGGAGTAGTAGATGTCTGACCTCCCCATCTATCTCATCAAGGATTCGGAGGGGCAGATAAAAGTCTGGCATCGGAATCATTTGTTACCAATCCCTCAAGTGGGAGGAAGTGAACCTGCTCCGTCGCCCATGTTGCCCTCCACTGAACCGGAAGATTCCAGCGGGATCTCTGATCCACTAACGGAAGAGAATCAGGATTCAATGGAAGGTACTTCTTCAAATACCCATGGAGACTGGTGGCCCGCACCAGAAGAAGAATCGGTTAATGGCCCTGTCAGTCAGGTGCCAGCTCCAGTGGCCTCAACAAGTCGGTCTCTGGACCCAAAGATTCCTATCTTCACCCCAAAGGGTGGTAATGACATTCACTCTATGAGAGGGCCAGGGCCTCAAGCCGATGGTAGCCTCTTTGACCAAGAAGAAGTTGAAGACGTTTGTTGGAGCCAAAGACCAAGATGCCCTCCAATGAGGGTGGCTTATGATTCGCTAGGGTAATCCTGACTGAAATATTGAATGCCATTTAAGTGTATATTGCTGTTACCGTTACTTTTATTATATAAGTTATGTAATGCATTTTTATTATATAAATATTGTATTTTGGTCCTCAAGCGGGGTCGTTGGATTCTGCACCAGAGGGAGGATGTAGCAGGATACATTTAGCCTGCCTCTGGGTTGGGGAACAACTTCGATGCTCTTTGGTGCTCTGCGGCAGATGGCAGCCATTTTAAAAGGCATTGAGCATGTGCCAAGTCTCGCTGGTGACTCCGTAGAGTACACTGTGCATGATATGGCAAATGCGGCTGCCATCTTGCAGGTGGTGCCGCGAGGACAATGAGCATGCGCGAAGGCCAGGAACGGAAGTGTGAGGAATCAGGGATCGCGGCGCCCGCGCCCTGGTTCCTCTGCTGATAGATTCCCTCCCGCTGCCGTGGCGCGCACCCCTCGCCAGCGCTACTCACCTCCGTCGGTTCTGGGGGCTCCCCGTCGTCCTCGGCGTCCCCGGTTTCCTGCAGTACCTCACGCGGCCGCCATGTTGCTCGGGCGCGCGCCTGAACAGCGCGCGCCGGGCGAAGTTAATTTATTCACTGCTCTGGCAGTGAAGACCCGCCCCCAACACAGTAATATGATCTCCTGTCAAGACAAGAGTCCTCACCTGCCTGCCAATCAAGGGAACCTATCCAGGATGGCTCCACGCAGTCCTCCAGGTCTGCCTTCACTTCTGATTGGTCAGCCACACTTTATAATGCCAGTCCTTCCTATCATTCATTGCTCGACATAGTTTTCACTTGGATTACTACTCTGGCGTTTTCTCTCTCATTCACTCAGGTTACGACTTGGCTTGGCGGACGTCTCTCTCTCTGGCTCTAGACCCCTGCTTGGACAAACAACCTTCCCGTATTCTCCAATCCCAGACCTTGGTTAACGGCAACGATAACGGCATTTCTACACCGGTACCGGCAAGTATTGCTAGCGAAATACACCTGGCCTGGCAACGCCAATATCACCACACTCCGGACACGCTCCCTTTGCTGCGGGTGCGTGCTTCTATACGTTCCTCACCTCAGTGAAAGGAACGGGTCTGGTCTGCGGGCAGCACCGGCGTAACATTATGTCGAGCCCACAAGACGCAGACCAGACTGTGGACTCTATGATGACGGCCATGTACCAACAAATACAGGCCTTAACGGATCAAGTGGCTCTCCTCTCCCAACAGGTATCGGACCGCCCTTTACAGGCTCCGCCTGCGGCTGCACCCCCGGCGCAGTCTGACTTATCTTCCACTTCATTTTCAGTTCCGAAGATTCCGGCTCCAAGGCCCTACGCAGGGGATCCACACACCTGTCGTGGTTTTCTCAACCAGTGCGAGATCCAGTTCGAGATGGCTCCCAAGCTGTATGCTACTGGCCGGAAAAAGGTAGCCTACGTATATAGTCTGCTCACAGGTAATGCACTGGCATGGGCCTCTCCGATCTGGGAACTACGCCCTGATATTACCCGCGATTACGCGGCCTTCAGACGGGACTTTCGACAGGTTTTTGATATCCCCGCACGTCAAGAGACTGCTTCTGATACCCTGCTAGAGCTTACACAGGGACGTCGGCCTTCGGGTCAATACGCCTTGGAATTCAGAACCGTAGCAGCTGAGACTCATTGGGGTCAGGAGGCTTTAGTCGCCGCCTTCTGGAGAGGTCTATCGGAGTCTCTGAAGGATGAACTTGCTTCCCACACCAGGCCAGAGTTACTGGAGGATCTCATCAACCTGGCTTCTCGTATGGATCAGCGCCTTCAGGTACGCCGCGCTCAGCGTCAGCTTCCCCGGGCTACGTCTTTCCGTGCTTCCTTTTCCAGGTTCTCTACTAACCAGAGACCCGTCGTATCCCCGTTACCGGCGCTGGAGGCTCCAGAGCCGATGCAACTTGGAGTTCAGCAACCTCGGGTACCGTCACGACAACTTCGCTCTACTGGGGAATCGTGCCATCATTGCGGAGCTTCTGAGCAGCGTACCCGTAACCATCCTCCGTCTCCGGGAAACGACTAAGCCCAGTGAGTACGAAGGGGCGCTCTCTGGGTACTGAATCTCCTTGTCCCCCTCCCAGAAGGGAACTTCCCAAAAGATTGACTATTCCCGTCTCTCTTTCAGGACCGACTTTCCGCACCTCCACTGCTGCATTTATCGATTCCGGCGCAGGAGGGAATTTCATAGATCAAACCTTTTCTGAGCAAAATCAAATTCCGCTTTCCAGGAAGGACTCTCCCGTTGCCTTGGTCGGGATTGATAATCGACCTCTCACCCCGGCTTATATCTCCTTAGAGACCGGACCTATCACCCTTTCTACTCCTTCTCACAAAGAGACTCTGGGTTTTGATGTTATTCATGCCCCAGGAACACCTATCACGCTTGGCTTGCCCTGGTTACAGAAGCATAATCCACTCATCGATTGGGTGTCTCATAACCCTATTAACTTGAGGTCAAGGTCAGAAAAACCTTTGTCCTCTATCAAGCAACCATCCTTTCTATTAGCCAATACATCAAATTCTCTGAGGGAGTTGCCTTCTCCATACGCCGAATTCTTGGACGTTTTCAGCAAGGCTCAGTCTGAACTTCTACCTCCTCATCGTTCCTACGATTGTCCGATTGATCTGGTACCTGGTTATACCTTGCCGAAAGCCAAATCTTATCCTCTCTCGTTGCCCGAGACCAAAGCTATGGACGAATATATTCGTGAGAATCTTAAGCGGGGCTTCATACGTCATTCCAATTCTCCTGCGGGGGCTGGATTCTTCTTTGTCAAAAAGAAAGATGGTACTCTCAGACCATGTATTGATTACCGGGGTCTGAACCATATCACGGTGAAGAATCGTTATCCACTCCCACTCATCTCCGAACTCTTTGATAGACTTCAGGGGGCCAATCTCTTTACTAAACTGGATCTCCGTGGGGCATACAACCTCATCCGCATCCGGGAGGGTGATGAATGGAAGACTGCCTTCAACACCCGTAGCGGACACTACGAATATCTAGTGATGCCCTTCGGGTTATGCAACGCACCGGCAGTTTTTCAGGACTTCATCAATGACATCTTTCGTGACGTTCTAAATATATTTGTCATTGTATACCTGGATGACATCCTTATTTTTTCTCAAAACTTACAGGAGATATATCATCCATACGAAGTTTGTGCTTTCACGCCTCCGCGAGAACCGGTTGTTTGCTAAAATGGAGAAGTGCATTTTTCATCAGTCTACCACTTCTTTTCTCGGATACATCATCTCCAACAAAGGTTTGGCCATGGACCCAGAAAAGCTAAAGGCCGTCGTGGATTGGCCACAACCCAATTCCCTCAAAGCTGTTCAACGGTTTTTGGGTTTTTCTAATTATTACCGGAAGTTTATCCGCAACTTTTCCACCATTGTCGCTCCTATCACGGCACTGACCAAAAAAGGTGCAGACCCTTCATCTTGGTCTCCAGAAGCTGTCACGGCATTCGAGACACTGAAACAAACTTTTGTCTCTGCTCCCATCCTTCGACACCCTAACACGAATTTCCCCTTCACCTTAGAGGTTGACGCTTCGGACTGTGGGGCTGGGGCGGTTCTGTCGCAGAAATTTTCTTCCCAGGATAAACTTCATCCTTGCGGGTTTTTCTCCAAAAGATTTTCATCGGCAGAGAGGAATTATGACGTGGGCAATAGGGAACTTTTGGCCGTCAAAATGGCTCTTCAAGAATGGAGACATCTTTTGGAGGGGTCAAAAGAGCCTTTCACCATCCTTACGGACCATAAGAACTTATTGTACATTGAGAATGCCCGTCGCTTAGGTCCTCGCCAAGCTCGCTGGTCGTTATTTTTCTCTAGATTCAATTTTGTTCTCTCATACATTCCCGGCACTAAGAACGTCAAGGCGGATGCTCTCTCCCGGCAATACTCTTCTGAAGAGAGATCAGAGAAGACCACTGAGTCCATCCTCCCTAAACAAAGAATCTTAGCAGCTGTGGCATTCAAGAATCTGGAGAGGATCATCAAGTCTCAAGAGAACCTCCCGTCCGGTCTTGTGGTTCCTAAAGACTCTTTGTATGTGGAACCCAAATTTATCCCTGAAATACTGGACTGGGGACACGCCGTCCGTTCGGCAGGGCATCCTGGATTCAAGAAAACCTTGGATCTCATCCGTCGTACCTTTTGGTGGCCCAATATGGCTAAAACCATTCTGGAATTTACACGGTCCTGTCCGGTATGTGCGCGTAACAAGATTCCTCGTCAGAAACCTCAGGGTCTTCTCTTACCTTTACCTATTCCGGAGCGTCCCTGGTCCCACATTTCGATGGATTTTATTGTGGAGTTACCTAGGTCGAATGGCATGAATACCATTCTTGTGGTAGTAGATCGGTTTTCCAAGATGGCACACTTTATCCCTCTCAAAGGATTGCCCTCCTCACCCGTCCTTGCGGATATTTTTGCCAAAGAGATTTTCCGGATCCATGGGATTCCTACATCCATCGTGTCCGATCGGGGTTCCCAGTTCGTCTCCAAGTTCTGGAGAAATTTCACCAAGAGACTAGGTATCTCGTCTTCCTTTTCTTCTGGATATCACCCTCAATCCAACGGACAGACCGAGAGGGTTAATCAATCCCTCGAGAAATACTTAAGGTGCTTCGTCTCTAATTCTCAGGATGACTGGGCAGAATTACTTATCTGGGCTGAGTACGCATTCAATTCTTCCAGGAATGAGTCCACCCACGAGACTCCCTTCTTTATCAACTACGGATTCCATCCGGCTCGCCTACCTATTACTAAAAGATCCTCTGGGGTACCAGCCGTGGACGAACATATTGCTCTTCTACAAGACTCTTGGTCCAGAATACAATCTGCATTACAAAAAGCATCCTTGACATCTAAAAATCAGGCTGATCGTCACCGTCGTCCAGCACCCGAATACAAACCCGGGGACAAGGTTTGGCTATCATCCAAGAACATCCGTCTCAAAACGCCTTCCCTCAAATTGGCTCCTAGGTTCCTGGGTCCCTTTTCTATTTTGGAGCAGGTTAATCCGGTTTCTTTTCGACTCCAACTTCCTCAAAGCATGAGAATTCCGAATGTCTTTCACACCTCACTTCTCAAACCTTTTATCTCCAGTAGCCTCTTTCCGGATCACACTTCGAAACCAGATCCTGTGATGGTACAGGGTAACGAAGAGTATGAAATACAGGCTCTACTGGATTCCCGTCTTTCTAAAGGTAAAGTCCACTTCTTGGTCCACTGGAGAGGTTTTGGACCCGAAGAGAGGTCATGGGTACCCCTGAAAGATATTCATGCTCCAGGACTCCTCAAACGCTTTCGTAAGAAGTTTCCATCAAAACCATGGAAGGATCGTCCTGAGGCCGATCCTGAAGGGGGGGGTACTGTGAGGAATCAGGGATCGCGGCGCCCGCGCCCTGGTTCCTCTGCTGATAGATTCCCTCCCGCTGCCGTGGCGCGCACCCCTCGCCAGCGCTACTCACCTCCGTCGGTTCTGGGGGCTCCCCGTCGTCCTCGGCGTCCCCGGTTTCCTGCAGTACCTCACGCGGCCGCCATGTTGCTCGGGCGCGCGCCTGAACAGCGCGCGCCGGGCGAAGTTAATTTATTCACTGCTCTGGCAGTGAAGACCCGCCCCCAACACAGTAATATGATCTCCTGTCAAGACAAGAGTCCTCACCTGCCTGCCAATCAAGGGAACCTATCCAGGATGGCTCCACGCAGTCCTCCAGGTCTGCCTTCACTTCTGATTGGTCAGCCACACTTTATAATGCCAGTCCTTCCTATCATTCATTGCTCGACATAGTTTTCACTTGGATTACTACTCTGGCGTTTTCTCTCTCATTCACTCAGGTTACGACTTGGCTTGGCGGACGTCTCTCTCTCTGGCTCTAGACCCCTGCTTGGACAAACAACCTTCCCGTATTCTCCAATCCCAGACCTTGGTTAACGGCAACGATAACGGCATTTCTACACCGGTACCGGCAAGTATTGCTAGCGAAATACACCTGGCCTGGCAACGCCAATATCACCACACTCCGGACACGCTCCCTTTGCTGCGGGTGCGTGCTTCTATACGTTCCTCACCTCAGTGAAAGGAACGGGTCTGGTCTGCGGGCAGCACCGGCGTAACAGGAAGGAAGGAGGAGGATATCCTCTGCGGGACTGGAGACAGTCGTGTGGGAGCCAGGACAGGAGTAGGTAGTGTCCAGGGAAAAAGTGACTTCCTGGGCTAGGCCTAGATATTGCCCCTTAGGCCCCAGATAGGCCCTGAGCCACACAGATTAAGTATTGTAGGGACTGCCCCTAGCGGTAGGGATTTCCCTATAGTGCTCAGTGACAGGAGACTGCTGTTGCTGTTGATCTGGTGTGAGACCGTCCGGCTGGAGCTCACACCACGTGCACAGACCTGGACCCTAAGGTGTGAGGGGAGTGATGTCGGAGGCCCTGCAGTGTGAGACCTGACTGTTCTTTGATCCCCTGGGTACAGGAGTGCCCACAAAGGTACACACGTGCACCGACTGTTCACGGGGGGGGGGGAGAGGAGGCGGTAGCACTGCCCTCACACACACACACACTTTGGGTGGGATCCGCTTTGTGGACATCGGGTTGGAGGTGCCCAAGGCACCCTCAGTACTTTGGAGGACCACCATTGTGTTGAATTGCATTATTTAAGTGTGCATAATTGTATTATTATGTTAGTAAAGTGTGTTTATATACAGTGGTTGTATTATTATTCAGGAGAATTGTTTCCTATGAGGAGTCAATCCCGCCTACGCTGGGATCCTCATAGGTGAAGGCACTGCACTGCATCCTGTAAGCCTCACAGGTACAGCAGCACGCGTGATCTCCTGCGTTTCCCTTAGGCACAGGGATAGGGGGTTACTTATACTTAACCCTTAACTTGTATCAAGGGGCTTAATACATGTACTGCTGTTTTTCGTCTTTAAAATGACATAACCCCAACTGATAGAAGCTACGGTGAAATTACTAAAAATCATAATGCACATCATATTTATTGATTTTGGCAGGCAAACAAGTAGAACAATATACAAATGTAGCTGGGGTGATTGCATTAAGGTAGGGTAGTTTATGATAGTCTGCGTTTTGACTGCCCTAGAATCCTATGGAAATAACGCAACATTTTACATTATGAGCAGATGCATTAACCTTTGCTACATCTTTCATTCTTGCATTCATTTATCTTATTTATAAGAAATGCTAAACTGCAATCAATACGAGTTCTTCCTAACCCAATGCTTCAGAGCACCACAAATTAGATTGTAAGCTCTTCAGGCATATATTCATTTTATTGTGCTTATAAATTCTGTAGATTCAGTAGGCTGACCAATTTAGGGATTAGAGGGTAAGAATATACATCCTTTGCGCAATATATAGATACATGGAATAAGAATAGTTACATCATTTATTCCTTCGTCGATCATAAAAGTGGAGGGCAACAACACATGCTTTGTCAGCCTCCAAACTATACCCAGTTTCTCGAAATGAGAATAAAAACTGATCAAAAGTCCAGGCAGACAAGGACGCAAATCAAATAAAAATGCTCTGTGCTCATCTTTTGCAGATATGAATAGCCTACTATGGATGTGCCGTAATACAGACCTACTCTCTGAAATTCAGTGCAAAGGAACAACATCTCGTTGACAGTCAAGATTTATCTCCATATTCCCCAGCCGTGCTATAAAAACATTCTGCTGTTGGGATACAAAAAAGCAATTTCAGAACCAAGGACAATTCAGCAAGGCAAACAGCTGAAAAAAAAACCCTACAGGGGGTCATTAATCAAGGGCCACGGAGTGACACAAACATGGAACCAACACAATCTGCATTATTTTCGCATCAAATTATTTAGCAAACTGGGGTCATTTTCAAATGCTTTTTTGTTTAAACAAATGGCCCAATTGTTTTATTTCCGGATGGGGTTGCTTAACCGCTTCAATGCCAGAGGTGCAAGTAACGAATTGCATGTGGGTTACATCAATAAACAAAGTTAGGGGGAGTTCAGAAATCAGTCCACACTCAAAATAAACATGATGAACTACGAACTTCCGGTTCAGTCTAGGGGCTAATGATGGGGTCAAGTCCAGAACGCTTGGATGTTGTCTACATGGTCCCGCAAGGCTCTGTTCTGGGCCCCCTACTCTTTCAGTCTTTATTAATGATCTACAATACCTACAGCTTGTAAGGGAGCTTCAATGCTAATGCATACGGATGACACAATCTTATATACACACAGCCCTAGCCTTTCTGACCTTGGACACGTACTTCAATCTGATTTTTCAAGACTTGAAAACTGGATCTCCCAAAAACAAACTGTTTTAAACATTTACAAGACTGTAACAATGGTATTTGTGGCTAAGGCTACATTTCTAGAGCTACCAATGAAATAGCGTCAAATCATAACCAACTCTAATACCATCCTAGCCCCTGTCACTAGTTTTAAATATCTGGGCATATGGCGTGGTCCCTATTTAACATTTGGGTAGCACATTGATACACTAACATCCAAAACCTATACCAAACCAGGTGTACTTTACAGGAACAAATCCTTCCTAATCCCGCTGGTCAGAAAGTGCATTGCACAACAGATGCTAATGCCAATTATAGACTATGGGCACATAGTACATGGTACAGCACCCCAACTCACCTTAGAAAACTAGACACCTTTTACAACTCAATATGTCGCTTTGTCCCACAATGTAACTACAACACACATTACTGCGAAATGCTCCAAGAACTAGATTGGCTATCCCTTGAGTCCAGGTGCAAAGTACATTTTCCCTGTCTTGCTTTCAAATACTTTCTGGATAAGCTAGCCTCCTATCTGGACAAACTCCTCACCCCTACCACACGCAGCTCTTATCACACGAGATCTGACTCCAAAAGACTGTTCACGGCCCCAAGGTTCAACAAAGAATCCGGTCGCTCTTCCTTCTGTTACCATGCACCCCACAACTGGAACTACCTACCAGAGACTCTCAAAGCTGCCACCAGTGTACGTTCTTTCAAAACTTCAACTGAATCACATTTTAATCTTGTCTGTAACTGTTATATATGCCCATAATCATATATTATCTCTAACTGTTCATAAAATGTCTTTAAATATAATGTATAACCTCTGTTCATTTAAGGTAATCATGTATTGTCATCATAACTCTGTGCCCAGGACGTATTTGAAAATTAGAGATGTATTAATGTATTACTTCCTGGTAAAACATTTTTTTAAATACAATAAAACAAGGGTTGCGTTTATAGTCCGTCACTGCTGCCCTGGAATTTACAGTAAGAACCACAAAGAGAACTCTAGCTAGCGCTATGGATATATCTGTCTCTGTTTTATGAGCATGGTAGGATATTAGTGGAAAGTTGTGGGGGCAGCAGCGAAAATTATAGTCAGGAGACAAAAATAATTTTTGGACATCAGTGTTCAGGAAGAGCACACAGTACGTACTTATATTTGGAATGTGCACAGCTTCTTTAACTATATAACACAACCTATCTACATAGACTAGTAGGCTACAATGACACCCCCTTTACACCTTTTTTTTTTTCTGCAGCCTCTCCCAACACTGACTGCACACAACTGCCCCTCCCCCCCCCCCCCCCTCCACCCTCTGCAAACCCTGAATAGGCCCTAGCATTGCAATGCAGCAAAACATTTTGACAAGGAGAAGGCATACCTCTGCTGTTTAGTCTGCACACACTCACTTGGCTCACAACAGCTTCATGCAACATTAACTACCATACACCCTGGATTACTCAAAAGCCTTGCACTATCTACTGAATGTTGGTGGAGCACTCTGAAAACCAGCATACCAACCACTGCTCACTCTAATGGCAAACACCACAAATTTACAACTTGCAAACAAATACTCAAATTTCTACTCATACTAGTACTCTCTTTAGCAGGTGATATTGAATTTAACTCAGGCCCTCCCTTTTCAACTCTATCCCATACCCCTGAGAATACCCTCTTCAAATTTCAAAAAGGTCTATCTGTCGCCCATATAAATATACGGAGCCTGCTGCCCAAACTGGATGAACTAAGGGCATGGTGTCTTATGCATAAAACCAAAGCCAGCTTTCTCACAGAAACATGGTTAACCCCTAAAATCCTTGAATCAAATATCGCCATTCAGGGATACTCCATTTCTAGGAAAGATAGGTCAAAGAGAGGAGGAGGGGTGTTATTTTATATTGCAGACACCTTACAATTTACACTGTTAAATTGCCCCCTAAGCCCACCGTCTTTTGAAATCCTAGTTGGCAAAATCTTCCTCCCCTTTGCGAAGTCCGTCTTGGTTGCTGGCATCTACCGCCCCTAAAGCCCCTCTGCAGTCCCTGACTGATATCACCCAGTTTCTTTGCTCCATCTCCTCTCTGAATTAACTCTTGGGGATTTCAACTACAATTGGCTCGACCCTAAAAACCACAAAATCCAGATACAACTGAAGTCACTTAACCAAACGCAACTCATTTCCCAAACCACACGGACAAACCTGAAATCTCACAACCATTCCTTGCTAGATTTGATTCTCTCATCAAATCCCAGCAGAATACAATCCTCTGGCATCCTTCCTGACATTTTCAGTGACCATGCAATAGTGTACTGTGTTAGGAAAATGAAACCACCATTTAGAAACTTTAACCCACAACAGTTTCTGGCTGACCGTACCAACTGCCCTTGGTATAGAATTGACTTAAATCCCAACCCTGATTCTGCGCTCTGTAAGGATTCTGCTTAAGCTGTGCCGGGTTTTCACTACGGTCCAGGTTTTCTGCCTCTCCTGCCCTTTCTACTCTGTGTGGCCATTTTGGGAACTGGTCGCCTGCTTTATAATGGCAAAAATACAGGGGCGCAAATTTCATCAAGGAACATAGAAAAAAAAATATAACAAGAATAGTGCAACACTGTACAGTATAACAATCTTAAATAATTTGAGTTAATCTTTGAATGTTAGACTCACGTGTTCCACGTGATAAACAGGCAGATCGCTTATATAGCCTAACCAACTATGAATTCATCTAGGTAAATTCTTCACACCGTCACAGATGATATCCCAAATGATCCACAAGAAAAAAAGGAGGGAGGGGACTCCCACATACAAGAAAAAGCAAATACAGTGTAAAATGCTTTAATAACAAAAAAAAAAACACAAAGTAATGCACTTACATAAGTGTCTTTTAGGTAGGCACTCAGACCACCCTGGGTCACAACACAGGAGCTGGACAGACAGCACTCCCAAAACAGCATCATGCCTTCCAGTTTGTACCAGGAATTTGCCGACGTATTCGACAAAAAAACGACACATCGACCTTATGACTATGCAATCAACCTACTCCCAGGGATCATCCCTCCTCGGGCCGTTCATCCAAAACACCTTCTCTCCTCCTACCCTCCCCCTCCTAAACCGTTCTTGGTGGATGGCCAGGAGGAATTTGAAGTGAGCCAAAAATTGGATTCCAGTAGATCCTGTGGCAGGCTACAGTACTTGGTCCATTGGAAGGGTTATGGACCCGAGGAAAATTCATGGATCAAGTCCATGCCTCCAACCTGGTCCGGGCGTTTCATCAGAGATTTCCTGCCAAACCGTCTTAGATCGCCCAGAGGTCTCTCCTCCAGAGGGGGGTACTGTAAGGATTCTTAGCAGCTCCTGTCGGTCTTTGCAGTTACGCCTTACCCTCTTGCCTGTTTTGAATTCCTGTTGATGACCCCGGACCGTGACCCCGACCTCGCTGCCTTCCCCTGCCCTGACCTCCGCTTGCCTCCTCGACTTTGCACTTCTGCCGCAAGCCCTGACCTCTGCCTGTCGCTTAGACTTTGCAACTCTGCCGCCAGCCCTGACCACTGCTTTCATACTGACTACGGATACTCTTACAGGACTCTGTCCCTGGGTTGTGGTCGGTTTATTTGCATCATGACCTCAGCCCTGTGGGTCCACCTCCTGATTTGAGACGAGCACTGTCACAATTCTGCGCTTGACTATTTCAAATCCGAGTTCTTAAAACTTTGTGATACCCATTCTCCCCTACGCAGAATAAGAGTACGGGGTGACCACCTTACATGGGTTACAACTGACCTTATAGCACTCTACCATTTCAGGTATGCCTTGTGGAAAAGCTACAAAGTAAAGGGCACTACCAAGGATCTCAATAACTACAGATGCCTTCGGAATATGTGCACAAGACAAACAAGACATGCAAAAGCACAATATTACTCTAAAAATCTTCACCAGAATACATCAAACCCAGCTAACTTCTGGGAGGTTATCAACAATATATTCCAGCCTTCTAGCCATCAACAACCAAGTAATATCACTAAGGAGGATATTACTCTGACAAATCCCATTGACATTGCAAATGCATTCAATGATTACTTTGTGGGGTGTGCTACTAACTTATTAACGAAAAGCAACCCAACCCACAAATGTGAACATCACTGTGAGAGTACCCTTATAGCCCCAACCTCTCCCAACACTGCTCACAATTTTCAATTTGTCCCAGTATCCGAAGAGGAGAATACAAGATTACACAAGTGCTCCTCAAATTAAAACTAAGCAGCCAATGTGGACCTGATTTACTGCAATCTAAGTTCCTAAAACTATGTGCCCCAGCCATTGCCAAACCAATTGCTTCCATAGTCAACTCTATTCTGTCTGCAGGCCATTTCCCTAAGACCTGGAAAACTGCCAGAGTTGTCCCAATCTTCAAAAGTGGGGACAAAAACACTGTCTCAAACTACAGGCCAATCTCTCTTCTCTCAATACTATCCAAAGTCATGGAAAAATGTGTTCACTACCAATTAAGCGATTACTATACCAAGACAAATTTCCCTAGCCAATTCCAATCTGGCTTTCGCCCCAAACACTCCACGGTAACTACCCTGCTAAAAGTTTGCAATGAAATCCAGTGTGGAATGGAACTTGGACAACTCACTGGTGCAATATTCCGAGATTTTGCAAAGGCTTTTGATACTGTTGATCATGTTATCTTGCTTAACAAACTCTAGTGCTCTGGAATAGGGAAGCATGTTTTAAACTGGTTTCATTCCTACCCATCATGTAGATCCCAACATGTGTCCATCTCAGGCTCTAACTCCAACCTCTTGGACATCACCTGTGGTGTCCTGCAAGGACCCCTTCTGTAAGGGTCCCTACTCTTCTCAGTGTTCATCAATGATCTTCCTACAGCTTGTAAAGGAGCTTCAATACACATGTATGCAGATGACACAATCTGATATGCACACAGCCCTAGCCTCTCCGACCTTGAACACATACTTCAATCTGACGTTTTGAGACTTCAAAATTGGATTTCCCAAAACAAACTGTTTTTAAACACTGACAAGACTGTAACAATGGTATTTCGCACCAAGGCTACATTTCTAAAGCTTCCAATGTCTGAGCTCCAGATCAGAACCAACGCTAACACCACCCTAACTCCTGTTACTAGTTTTAAATACTTTGGCATATGGTTTGACTCCCATTTAACATTTGGGATGCACCTTGATACCCTGACATCCAAAACCTATCCCAAACTAGGTGTACTTTACAGGAACAAAGCCTTCCTAAGTCTGCTGGTCAGAAAGCATATCGCACAGCAGATGCTAATGCCAATTATCGACTATGGGGACATAGTATACGGCTCAGCACTCCAAACCCACCTTAGCAAACATGATACCCTCTACAATTCAATATGCCATTTTGTTATCCAATGCAACTACTGTACAACACACATCACTGCGAAATGCACAAAGAACTAGATTAGTCATCACTTGAGTCTAGGCGCAAAGTTCATCTTTCCTTTCTTGCCTTCAAATACTTTCTAGGCAACCTACCTATCTATCTGAACAAGCTCCTCACCCCTACTCCATGCAGCACTTATCATCTGAGATCTGACTCCAAAAGACTGTTCATGGTCCCAAGGTTCAGCAAAGTATCCGGTTGCTCCTCCTTCTCTTACCGTGCACCCCAAAACTGGAACAATCTACCGGAGACTCTCACAGCCCCCACCAGTCTAAGTTCTTAACTGTTACAGATGCCTATAATATATATTATCTCTAACTGTGCATGCAATGTCTTGAATATAATGTATACCCTATTCATTTATGTAACTATGCATTTGTAACCATTTGTCATCTTAACTCTATGCCCAGGACATACTTGAAAACGAGAGGTAACTCTCAATGTTTTACTTCCAGGTAAAACATTTTATAAATAAACAATGCCGAAATAACACAAGTTTGAGTTTTTTGATTGCGTTATTCCTGGCTCACAGCTCCCACAGAGTTACCTGTTCCATTCACCAGAGTCAAACTACTTAAACTTATACCATTTTGAAATAAAAGTTATATGTGCTCATTTTTAAAAGGCAGAGTAATGAGTGCGTTTATAGCCAAGACGGTAAAAGCAGCTGAAAACTCCATGTAAAATAAAAAATGTGATGTGATTTAAAATCAGGAAATTAGACCATGTCATTTAATATAGCTGAAAATAGAAATTATTCTGCTTCCTTTTATGTGAGCATAAAAAGACATTTTCAACAGATGTATGGAGAATAATCTTAGTAGCAGCAGATAAAATAAAAGGCAAAGAAATCTATTCAGAACGACTTCTAATTTTACCATCTACAACACAGTTTCTCAATCAGGGAATCTCAGACAAACCTACTGTATAAGGAGAATACATTATGATGTAGGTTAATTGAATTGTTGGTGAAAGATTTTGTATCACATTTAAAATAACAGAAATCAATAGAAAATGCTAATTGCACTTACACACACTGTAAATGAAAATGGAAATTGTATGTTTAAAATGTAGTTATAATTCAACATTTAATTCCAGATTCTAACCTATTTTCTGTTAAAATCAATTAACTTAACTACTGATAAATTGATGGGCAGTGTATTTGGACTTGTTTGTCTCCTACATGATATTGCAAAGAATGGCAAGAATTAGCTATGAATGTCTCAGCAGGTAAGAGCCCCACCCCACGGTTAGGCCACCTGTACCTACACAGAAAATCAGACAGGACAAATATTTTATAAGCACAAACTTTAATGGCACTGGTTGTCATTTATAGATACTGGTCCCTAATGCCAGCATTTGATGATCCTCAACTCCTTTGCACAAGTTCACTATCATACTGATACACAACATTAACATACTGATGCACATTGATACACACCTCCTAAATAAATACTCAATTATATACAACAACTTGCATCCTCACACATGTACAAAGATACACTCAGACCTACACATGCTTATATTCTGCTATATTCAGCTGAAATTGTTTTTGTTACATTGATGCTATACCCCATTCAAAAAAAAGAGTGCAAAAGAAGGATGGGAAAGGATTGTGATGGTGTGAGGGTTGTAGTTGTTTATTCTGTGATGTCCAATTGGGTTGTGTGATTACTTTGTTGCAGCATGGCAGGAAGGTGTTCTATGTTGAAGAGCTGCTGTCAGAGTTGGTTCCTTGTGTGGAGGTGGAGTGAACCTCCGGTATGGTGGTAATGGGGGAAGGTGGTGTCATACCTGGCTTGGGTCATCGGTATGGGAGTGACCTTCCAGGTTTGTATGTGCTTTGGACCATGTAGCCTGGCATATAGGGGTAATTCTGCAACCAATTTTTTTCGAAGTCTAGTATTTAAGTTGTGGGTGATGGGAGAGGCATGGCCCCAGAATCAAGGCCTGGGTACAGTAAGTCTAGTATCATGGTATCAGAACAGTTTCTAAAGCCTTCAGAAGACCCTACCCCTAATAAAAGGCAAACTGAACTGTTGATGGCCTTATACACATTATTTGAAGTGTGTTTTATAAGATACAGTACAAGGGCTAATGAGCATGATAAGTGGCAGAGAGATTATAGTTGATGTTAATAATAAATTGGCACATGTGTGCTCACTGATCAGATGAGAGCTGGGCATATGTTTAATTTCTGTTTCTAAAGGGGAAAAACCTCTTCTTGAAATATTGTGAACAAAGCATAAATTGCTCAGTGTCCACAAGTTTCAACATACCTGTGACAGAGAGTTGGCCCACTTAGGAAAATGGGACTCTAATGGACAAATATACCAAATGATACTAAATTGCAATATGCTACTCTATGTTATGTTCTTGCAGACCTATAGAAATGGGATGCTACTGTCATTTAATATTGTGAAAAACATCAATAAAGAGAACTTGGCACAAATAGCATGACAAAAGATCATCTTTGTGCACTCACGTTTTGCTGATTAATACCTGTACAAAACTGAACTGTTGTAAGCTGTAAGGCACCTTACAGCTAATTAACTTGAATGAACCATAATGTGATTTACAGCTTATCAAGACTTGGTAAATATGGCCCTTACTGCATTATTCACTTTATCAAAGAGGGAAAAAAACATTTAGGGGCCTATTCTATAACCCTCAATAACCCACTTATCGAGGCCTTTTCTGCCAAAATGCCTACTGCTATTCTGTAAGCCTCTGTAAGTGGGCGATAAAGGCATGAATCTCAAAAAATTTCAGCCGTCCAAAACAGATCGCCGGGTGAGTGGCGATAAGCCACTTATCGGCAGGTTCTGAAACTCGTGCAATTCTAGTAGTTCCGATTAGTTTATCAAGGCTAATCGCGGCTCTAGAATGGCAAGTTTCTCCCAAAATCCTCACGCCAGGAAAAGTTGGTATGAGGCTGGTGAGACACTGCTGAGAGGTGGCGAGACAGGATTTAGAAAAAAAATGCTTTTTACCTGCATCGGATTGATGCCGGGAGTCTCCGGAGCTGATACCCATTGATATCAGCACCGGAGACCCCCGGCATGAATCCCATGCAATAAAAATGCATTTACAGGCAACTTCATTACTTTAGCGACCGACTGCCAAGGCAATGAAGGGGTTAACTACCAATGCCATGTTTATTGTGGGTAGCGGGGGTGGGTGAAGGTGATATTTGGCCCTTGGTGGCTGTTTAAGCCTTGCGAGGGCGGGGTTGTGGTGGCGTTAACCACTTCATTACCTTTGCGGTTAATACTGCTAAGGTAATGAAGTGGTTAACCCCTCCCGCTACCCAACCAGTAGGTATAAACACCCACCAAGGGCCAAACTTCACTCATCCTCGCTACCCACAATAAACATTCAAAAACCCAATAACACTACTAGCCACCTCCTCTACCCCCGACAACTCCCCACAACACATAAAGTACATTAATGGGCAAAATAACTATAATCCAGATATGGATAATCGCTCATTTGCCCATTATAAAATCAAACATTAGCCAGCCAGCATAAAGTCAATATAACTTTCTACTTATTCCTGCCATCATGAAGGGTGTCTTCGTCAGCATACTCCAGGTCCATGTTCTCCGTTGCTAGCAAGAGTATATGAAAAAATACAATCTAATGGCCCCTACCGCTTAATCATCTTATTGATTAATAACCACTATAGTAATTAAGGGGTTAACCCACCCTCCCCCGCTACACACCCTGGAGGACTAACCACTCTAACCACCATACCCACCCTCTACCCATTGATTGGCACAGTGGTTCATCATACCCATATAATATGGGCATGATAAGTCACTAAAGTATTCAATGGTCAAACTAATACAAATCATTAAGGCCAAAAATGCACAAGAATAAAAGAAATACACAAGCACCTAAACACCCCAACAATAGAATTAAAAAACCTAATAGAACACATGAATAAAAATGATCACCAAAACAGCAAAAGAATAAAAAATTATGTTATTCCCAAACACAAGAATTAAATTAAATAAACACCTAGCCAACCAATTAAATAAAAACCACTAGCCAACAAATCAATTAAATAAATAAAACCACTAGCCAACACATCAATTAAATAAATAAAACCACCAGCCAACAAAACAATTAATTTAAAATGCTAACCAATCCTAAAATGTACTAAAAACAAGCCATCCACATTCCAAACAATTTAATCCTAACAATAAACAGAAATAGAAAAAATCAATTGTAAACAAGCATTTGCTAAAAAAAATACATTGCCTGTTACTGTATTTATCAATAGCTACCTTATAAGTGTGACACATGAGACTGTCACATATCTGAGACTGATAACATTTCAATGGTTTGTTAAATGAACAAAACTTCCGATATAAACCTGATCTTTCAGATTTGCGTCAGAAACAGACAGGAAAACTTCCAACACATCATTGATCTATTCTTCATTTGGACAAAAGATAACGATATAAACTGTTCAAATAGTTGAACAATTCCCAAACCCTTAACAGAACTGCTCGAATAGTTGAACAATTCCCAAACCCTTAACAGAACCGCACCTCTTAGCTCCACCTCTTAAACTTCATAGACTCCCGTGAGCATTATTTACTAAGTGGTACTAGGTCATTAGACAACTTCCAGTGCTGGAAGACAATTTACAGCCCATTGTAGTGAATGGTCCATAAGGTGTCTTCCACTTCAATAATGTGTCTTATGTTACAGCACTACTGTGTACTGTACATAGGGGACAGTAAGTATAAAAATGAAGTATGTATTGAAACTGGCATCCAAAGAGATATTAATTCACTGCCAGCTTCCATCTCAGTCACACACAAAAAAAATCTGTAATTTACAGCTCATCTATCTAATTACCAGAGAATCTGTTTAGATAAAAACACACGACAGACACCTCACTCTGCAATGTCTCAATTGAAGAAATCCATCTGTTTGACAAGTAGAGAGAGAATTCGAATGTGGAATTCAGATATCAAGAGAAAACTGCACAGGTTCCACTTGGCATTACTCGTACAGTACGTTAAAAACACTCAAAGAAAATCAACAATTAACTGGCGGAACCTGCACAATACATGGCAAATGCAAAAGGCTTGCCACACTGTGCCACCCTCGCCTGCCAGGCTCCTCTCCTTGTCAAATTGTGACATCTGCCGGTGCAGTGCAAAGCCCTCTCCAGCCCACCAACCACTAGAGCAGTCCTTCTTAGGGACCTAAAATTCCTATCCTCTATTCATATAGTGCTACTTCCTTTAGTATACCCAGAGGAAAGGCAGTGTGGCAGCCATAGTTTCCCCTACAGGGTTGCTTCGTGCCCTGCATGCTGCTGTACACTCTTTACGTTTGTTATATGTAACAACCTTTTTCAGCCTTATATAGTCTGCCTTACATATCCTATAATAAGTAAGAAAAGCGAACATTTCTAATTCAATACATGATTACCAAATTGTTACCTTCGTACCAAATTGTCATCTCCCCTTTTTTGCTCAACTATATCTTAGGCTACTCTTATAGTGCCGGCGACGGTGACCCGACGGTCAGGCAACGGTCACTGGAAAATTAAATAGAGATGACTTCCAGCGATCGCGACTAATCCGTCACACCATCCTGCTTACTATAAGCGCACGCAACGGCAGCAATGCATTTGTTTTGCCGTGATGTCGCGTCGCTGTCGCCGTCACTATAAGCGCAGCCTTATAGTGGCCGTTTTTCACCTAGAGTACATAGAGTACCCATATGGCATTTGGAAGGCTATATCGTGCGCTTGTCGCATGGGGAGTAGCAAATCCAGTCCAGGTTTTTAGTCTGACTCGTTGAAACAGGCTTATTAATTAATCACAGCTTATCTCTGCCTTTAATTATCAACCATTTTCCAGCCTCCTTCGCTAGCTGGAAATCAGAATCCACCATTCGCCCGTCCCCCTCCCATTCTACGATGGGTAGGAAAAGCCAAAGTTCCTAATTCAATCAATTGTACTAAATCTTTACCATTGTTACCAAATTGTCATCTTCTCAGTTACTTACACATCACAACTACTGTATATATATATATATATAGATATATATATAAGGATATATATATATATCTATATATATATATATATATATTTTTTCCCCTCTAATATACAAATGTAGGCAAAATAAAATGACATCAATACTGCAACATTTTTTTTCCACCAGCAGTATAATAGTTAGAGACTTTGAGGGCACCTATAATCTCCTTTCCATGTAAGAGCTTTGGGAATGGACTACTGTGTATTCCATTAGAATATACATTGGTGAATACATTGGCAGTACAATATTAAAAACAAAAAAAACCAATATGGATAACAGAGAAAATAGTAGGTGGAAGTGTTATTTGAAAGAAACCCACAAAGGCAGAAGCCTAGGTAAACGTAATTACACAGAAGACAAGATTACATTTCTTTACATCAGTATTTTTCTACATCAGTCGTAAACCTTCAATCTACAGTAGGTAGGAGAAAAAGGTTGATGAATAACTCCAACCTGATTCATATGCCTTCTTAATAATGTGTCAGGGTCTCCTAGAACTCCTGCCTAGCCATAGTTCTTTCCTTGTCCACCGGGTGTGCTGCTGCTTTCTGTTTGCTCTGGGTTCCACTGTCTGTCTTCTTGTTGCTCCTCTCTCTGTCTTATAGTTCTGCTTCCTGTTTGTTCCCTTGCCTTTGTTTTGAGTCAGACTCCTATGCACATGCTTCTGTCTCTGATCCTGATCTGTTCCTGTACCAGTCCTGTATTTGATTCTGTTCATAGTAAAGGCCCTTGCTGGTAATCTGGCTTGTCCCTGTTTGTTCCCTGGTCTCAGTCCCTGCTCCCCGTTCTCAGTCCCTGCTCCCCTGTCCTGTTCCAGTCTCCTCGTTGCCAACCTCTGCTTGTTACCCGACTACGCTATCTGCCGCCTGCCTCGGACCCCTGCTTGTTACCCGACTCCGCCTTCTGCCGCCTGCCTCGGACTCCTGCTTGTTACCCGACTACGCTATCTGCCGCCTGCCCGGACCTCTGATTGTGACCCCTACTACGCTCCTGCTGTTCCGGCCACCGAGATACTATTCGCCACAGGAGTCTCCCGTGACAATAATGTGCCTGTAGAGCGTTCCGGTTTGAATTTAGTTTCGGAATCACACAGTACATTATTAAAGCTGCATAACATGAGAAATCAAGTGAAGTACCAATATTATATTAGCTGTTTCCCGTAACAATGGTAAGCCTTTTTCACACAGAATTTTCCAACTACTGATAATAAGTCAGTTTGTAAAAGATGTTGTGCAATGACTCATTGAAAAAGACAAAAATGTGTCAATTACAGATGCAAACTAAGATACATATCATTATGATATAGGGGTACTAACACTTCCCAAATGACGTGAGCGGTGCTACAGTAAGTCCACGCATAGGGCCTCAGACATTTACACTGAAAAATAATAGCTAAATGTATATAAAACCTTCATACATAGTACACAGATCCTTATCAGACAATTACCAACGATGGATCATTGAGCCCACCAATCTAGATTTTTCTTTTTCAATTTGTAGATTATTGGTGCTTGTTGTAATACTTACCACTTTCAAAGCAGGCATCAAATATTAAATGTCCCTTTTTCGGTTGTCCGTAGAAGCCGGGAGGAGAAACAACCAATTTGCTAACATTTCCAGATATGGCAACTTCAGTACCCATTCCATTTCCTGTTTCAAATATATACAATAAAAATGTATTTATGATACAGTACTTTTTAATAATGGGTATATTGCACTCAAAGTACAGAAATTAAGTCTATTCTGCACTAAAGGAGTTAGTTAGTTAGTTAGTTAGTTAGTTAGTTATAGTTAGTTAGTTAGATTAAGGTAGCAATGGGTTACTTTACTGAACAGGGGCCTGGCACATATTGTGAAGCAATGCATTATTCACATATGTGCCACCTTAGAAAGTTATTCATTGCAGTTAGGACATTTGTAATTAGAAATAAGAAGTTAATCATTAGAAATAAATTATTCATTTGTGATTTCTTTCCATTAGTAAACATTCCACATGTTAGTGAAGCGTGCCTTTTGTAAAATAGTAAGTTGTGAAAAAGTGAAAGACATAACATGAATATGAAGATGATACTTTCCGTTCACGGTTTTAAACGGTTATATTCCAAGATTTTTTAAATAGAATACACCAGCAGAAAGTGTCAGTTTACATGACAAGCCATCACGTTTACTGTAACTGTTCCTATTATTAAGGTGCCAAGCACATTCACATTTCATATTAATCTTTAAGTCATATAAATACTGACGTTTTGACATGTCTAAATCAAAATTTCAAGCAATGTAGAATTACATTATATTAATTAATATCCCTTGTAAATCTATGTTTGCTACATATTTTCTGACAATATATTTACAGTATTGCTTTATCAGCGGAACTACTGCATTTTTTTTTACAGTAATTGTAGTCTAGGAGGGATTCATTATTGGAATTACTCCCACTGAGGATGGAATTTATTTGCCGACTGGGAGTAAAAAGTCTGAGTCAGTATGAATATTTCAAAGAAAAACCTCTGGTTTGGCCGCACTTCCTGCCTTTGTATCAAGCCGTTTTTTGTAACACCCTGCAACCAGTCTGTTTAATATTCAATGAAATACATTTAGTACATTTTTCATATATGATGCATTTAATGGTGCTGTGTAAATATAGTATGTCCTCTCCTCGTTTCTCCTATACCTCTATGTAATCATTCAGTCATGTAAATAATACTAAATGACAAAAAAACATGTCAATGCAGCAATCAACTCTGCTTGTGCTTATTTTTCGATTTTACATGAATTGGACCTACATTTGTGCTGGCAAGGAGCATATTGAATAAGAGCCAGTGAGAGGGGGGAGAGTTTGATAACACACCATCTAAATATAAACGCACAGTTGTAGACAAATGATGTACAGTACTACACTGCTTCACTGTCATACACACAGAAACCTATACAGTGCCAGCTCTGTGTGATTTAGGAACCAACAATTTATTTGAAGCTACTTAAGACAGATTCAAAGGCCCAGATTACCTAAATGTCGTTACATACAATATATTACTCAATACTCAAGTGTATGCGGTAAAAAAGAAAAGAAAAAAAAGAATGCGTATTTAAATCACAAATGTCACCATATTTACTAGCATTTCTATTTTTTTCATAAAATCTGCGCAATAATAAAAAGTTGGCGTTAAAATCTGCATTACGAAGAATAATGCAGGAATTTAACACTTGATGAAAATGCCACTTGAGGGGTATGTGATAGGATCTCTTAGAAAACTCCATGGCACCAAATCATTTTACAGCAAAACAGAACAGGGTCAGGGCACATCCAAATGTACTGAAACCCAACATTTAGTCAATTATTAACCCTTTCTTATTACAATGTCCTCCGAGCTGAATGCCTCATCCTTGTCTCTTACAAAATAAACGATCATTCAATTAGGAGTTAGGACTTTCCTGATGTGGCGTTACTTTGCACGGTGGGCAAACTTATCATACTGTGGCCAAAATATGCATATAAAATGCAAATTTAAATGAAATCATGATTGTTGATTGTGCTTTTTTTGCTGTGTTTTGATGTTAGCTTTTATAATCACATCCCAACAGCACTCTGATAAATAATATAAAATAAATGTCTGTTTCTGCTGGGTGAGCTGACCATTACACAGGGAACAAAATAATGGAACCGCTTTGGACTGAGGCTACCAATACATTGCAAAGGAATGCCATCAGACACCAACGTGGTTAACATATAACAAACACCCAAATTGGTCTTCATTATATGTACCTCTACACACATTTCTTACATTATGTTATTCCAAAACATAAGAATAAAATTAAATAAACACCTATCCAACCAATTCAAGAAATACAACCACTAGCCAACAAATCAATTAAATAAATAAAAGCACTAGCCAACAAAACAATAAAAAAAATAAAACCACTAGCCAACCAATCAATTAAATTGGAGCATAACCATGTTGATTTCAGGTCCGGGGACCCTCTGCTTCCTGAGACACAGGCCCCATTATGGGGTGCCGGTATCTCCTATGCAATTAAATGTCTCGCGTCACATGACCGTGGGAATACAATGCATAGGAGATACCAGCACCCCATAACGGGGCCTGTATCTCGAGAACCAGGGGGTCCCCGAACCTCAAATCAACGCGGCTCTTCTCCGGAGATCCTCTGCTCATCTACACTAGTATTAAAACTTATATTAAAATATTTAGATCGCTGGCGAGATATGCGCAGGGAGAGGCGGCTCTCTCTATGCAGCTGGAACAAATCGCCTGGTAAGCCCTTTAGAGAGGCGATCATTACGCTGCTGGCTACTCGCCCGTGAATTTTGTTATCACAGGTAATCGAGGTAATCTGAATACCGTGAAAGCAATGCTCAAAAAACTGGCGGCGTAAACTGCCAAGGGATTTTTTTTATGAAGCCTTATAGAATAGGAGAGAGAGAGAGAGGGAATGGCATCAGACAGTGCAAAAAAAGGCCTCAGCAGAGGCAGGTGTGGTGCACGGTAAAGGGTAAATAGTTACAGTCTATAAGGATCCCTAGAGATCCAATATACCGGCACAGCACAAGTGATGATCACAAAAAATCATTTATTGGGTCCAAAATGCACATACATGCCCGATATTTCGTATTGAACAAAGACTTAAGAATAGCACACTCAAAAATCACTGTAGCCAGGTCTCAGGATACTAAAATACAATTTATTCCCAGTGCTGCGATATCTGACTACCTCAGCCTGTCCAAGTGTGTATGCCCACTTGAACACATAGTATAAATATATAAAAAAAAAAACTGCGTGTGCAGCTAGTATTAATAAGGTTCCTTCCATCTTTTAAAATTCCTAGTAACAAAACACCAGCGCCACTTCTTCTATTGGTGTAATACGTTTATTACTATATGAAAAGATGAGTCCATAGCCACAACGTTATTAAAAATATATTTTTATATGTAAAAATGAAAAATTAAATCAAGCAAGTCACTTAATGCTGCTGTTAATGTCAATGACATTAACAGCATTGCAAGTGACTTGTGGCTATGTGCCTATCTTTTCATATTGAAGTAATAAACGTATTACACTAATGGATGTGGTCGTGCTGGTTTGTTACTAGGATATACATATATATTTATATTTATGCACATACAGGATCTATCTATTTATCCAACTATCTATCTATCCTGAATGTGCATAAATAAGTATTTGGAAGATTTATTTTTTATTTGTAGTAAAATGGCCTACTAAGCTGGTGTTTACGTAATAAGCCAGTAGCCGTTGGTAGATTGAGGGGTGTTAGGTTTGTTGGGGTGCAGGTTGTAGGGGTGGGTGATGGGGGTAGTTGCCTGGGGAGAAAGGCTAGACCTCCCAGGAAAGAGATGTGGGTGTTAACCCCTTGTATGTCAAGGCGGTTAGTAAGGCATTCCATGGAAAGTAGTTAGCATAGTAGGCATAAAGGCACACATGAAGAACTATTTAATTACCTATTATGCCAGGTATATATGACATATCAATAAATACCTGGCATCTTCGGTAGTGAAGAGAGAAAATAGTGAAAACAATTTAAAAATGCAAGTATTTAAGCACTTATCTGTAAAAAAAATTCCTATTGCTCTGAAAATGTTCCCGATCTTTTCTTTGAATTAGATGAAGAGTTTAAAAAATATGTAGCCCCCTTTCCCTATTCCTAAGGGAACTGCGCAGGCAACTATGCGTGCTGCTGTACCTGTTTGCAATAAACACTGTACAACTGAATATAATATAACTTCTTTACTGTACACAATAGAACCATAAAGCGCACACACACACGGTACCGTACACTATACAATAACATGAGTGGTTCCCTCAAAGTACTGAGGGTGCCCATGGCACCTAGAACCCGGTGACCAAACGCACAACCTACCCCAAAGTATGAGGTAGCGCTACCCCCCTGTGATGTGTAGGTGCACGGTGGTACCTTCCTGGTCAATGTTGGAGGCCAGGGAATACTTGGGCAATGGTGTTGGATCAGGTCCCACGCAGCGGGGCCTCCAACATAAATCCCCTCACGCCTTACAGATGGTGGTCACATGCGGTCTTGTCCGAAGGCCGCAGGTTGCCGCATGGACGTCCGTCCAACAGCGCTGTGGTGCGGGTGGTGAGTCTCTAAGAAGGAGGGTCCCTATCTAGGGCCTTCCCTACAATACTCCTCTAAGTAAGAAGTAGGGATCGGGGCCTTAGGGCAGGTTCTGGCCTAGACCAGGGACTTCCTTGCTCCCTGGACACATCCATCCTCCTTGCTGGCTCCCTCAGGACTGACACACGGGTTTTCCGCCCGCGGAGGATATCCTGTTCCTCCTCTCATTCAAGCCCTATTGGCTGGGACAGCCCCATGTGATGTTTCCCTCCCCCCGGAGGATCCTGGGACTTGTAGTCCCACGCTGCATCTGCAGAGCCACCCTAAGGTGGCCACCGCACTCCTGGCACTGTGCATGCACCGCACTGCGCATGTGCACCTCATCAAGATGGCCGTCCCCACACTCCCGATCGCGCGGAGCTCCAGAGCCCGACCAGACAGTGGGACAATTTCCCTCTCCCCGGAGGTAAGGAGGGGGATTCGGCTACAAATATTATCAGGGAGAAGTCCAATATTGCTTATTGAAACTGAAGCAGAAATGCCGGTGTACATTAAATAGGGCTACAAGGCCTATAAACATCACACTCCAATACATAAAAAATGCAGTATTTTCAAGGTGAAAAAGGCGTTATTTTTTTGGTGCAAGTCATCAATATTGTTCTGCTAAAAATAATGCCTTTTTAATCCCGTCTAATAAAAATATCTGGAGTGGCAACAAAATTACTAAATACTGTACCACAAATATAGTCCTTTTGATGATGATCAACTCCCGATATTGATTGGAAGCGGCCAAATACCAAAAATTAAAGCGGTAAGCTCTGGAGTCCCTCTGCTTACTGAGATACATAACTCCATTGGGGGGTGCAGGTAACAGCTCCCCAAGTTTGAAACTCTCAGTCACGCAGGCCAATAGGGATGACATTCCAGCTTCCTATTGGCTCACATGATGCGGGAGCTTTAAATCCACCATTTCAATAGCCCCACATTGCCCAGCTGGAGCATTGCCCTATGGGAGGTATGTATCTTGGGAAGCAGGGGGTCTCCTGAACTGAAATTAACATGATTCAGCTTCAGAGACCCTCTGCTTCCCACCTATAACGCTATAAAAAATAATACAATTTAAAAAAAGGAAAGCAGGATTACTGCTTTAAAGTTGCAGACCAAGCAATATCCTACATGTGTGTGTTTTTTTAATAAATCAGTTGTGTACTATGAGAAAATACTTGTAGCATTTCTTTTTTTTAAACAACTCTGAAGTAATGTTTTAATGTATTATAATGTAACAAATAGTCCAAAATAGGTGCACTCACGATACCAGGTAACAAATCGCCATGGGTGCACAGGAACAATGGTCCCTCTGGATGCGGAGCCACAAGTAGATCAAAAATAGAAAAAGAGGCACTGGTTTTATAATCTTTGGAAGACCAGTGGAGTGTCTCTTTATCTATTTTTTTATAATGTAACTAGCATTTTTGTTTCTATAGCAACCATTTACAAAGTCACATCCCCTTCCTCTTCTAATACAGGCACAACCCTTTATGAGCCCCGCGCTCTCTTTAGACGTGCACCAATTGTATCTAGTGAGTACCTGGTCACATAATCTTCCCCACAGAACTTTGCATCTTTGGTCCTCTTCTGCTACACTAACAGCCATTTAGAGAAACCCTGAGCCGAACCTTCGCTGCTCTATCACAAGAGAACGGATCGATCGGCAATTTAGCTAAATACTTATCATTGTGTGGATTGTATTGATGTACATATTAAAAGGAAAAAATAAAAAACGGCAGCTTAGTAGTAGAAGCCAAAGTGGTCAGCTAGTCAGGGGTTCTTTTTTTTATTACTGGGTGCCATATTAACTCTGCTTTAACAGAGTTTTTTTGTATCTAGGCCTAAGCGTGTTAACAAATATCAACCATTAACATCCATTCACCTAAATGGCCATTAATATTCAATAATGGCCATCACACCCTGGTGATTATGTCCCTGTGGGGGCATTTGTAAAAGTAAATTACGTGTACTGTAAATGTTACAGTAATGTATACAGCGTACATTCCAATTCTGTGCTGTGTCAAGTGTCACAGGGAAGTGCAGTAAATATAGAAATCTGCTGTAAATGTGCTTCTTAAATAGATGCAATGCAAGGAAGGGATAAATTGTGTCGCTTAAGTGTCTATATTACTACCTTTACCTTTATAAATAACGTCTAAGAGCCAGAGCTATTTAAGAATGTGACTTCGTCATACAGTTCCTTCAAAAAATGCTTCTAGGATAACGCATAGGAAAGTAAAGTACTCTTAAAGTAGGCAGCACTCTGCTTGTATTTTCAGATTATTTAATGTACAACAAGAAGAGCATTGCAGAGTATAATACGACCAGTTAAAAGGCAGCATTCCCAAATATATTTGTGATTTTTGTTGTTATTAACCAGAGCAGTAGAGTCTTATTTATTTGGTCACTTCAATTTTCACACATCAGTGCTACCCAAGATTTTCATTAAATGAACCAGAATATTCTATTATCAAGGGTGGGTACTTTCACTGGTGTTTAAGGTATGTTTGTTTTTTTAATAGTGTTTTGGCTCTCCGCCAAAACTCAAAATATAGGGGGGGAAAAGTAAGTAGGACATTTTCTTGCAAACTTTTACAAATTTGAATTTTTTTACAGAAGTTCACAAACTTTCCCATTTGCAAATCCAAAAATGTCTAGTTTATTGTAAAAAAAAAAAAAAAAAAAAGGAATCTGAGGATGGGCCTTTCTTGGGTTTTGGCTCAAATGCTAAACTTGTTCCCAAATCCAACCCAGACTTTCGAACAAATTTGAAAACTTTGGATTTGGAGCCCACAAACTTGTGTATCCTTAGTAATTAAATCAACAACAACTTATATATACCTCCCTCCAGATATAAATGTACACACACACACACACACACACACACACACACACACACACACACACTCTTACATCACTAGCATTCAGGGACCATTTAACATCTTAAGTCATAAATTGCATACTGAACAGGGGGAAGGGATAGACTTCAGTCACAGATACATTCCAAGATGCACTGTTTTTAAGTAAAAACCTTTCTTGCTTTATCCATTGTAACACCACCAGAAGAGATCAGTGTATCTCGAAAGCTCGCACAATTAAAAGCATTTCATTAGCCACAGAACGGTATTGTCTATTCGTTATATATATATATCTCCTACCAGGTACAACACCCAGTAGCTGACTTGTCACAGACAAACATTCTGAAATATCTATCTATATAAAAGGCTAAGGATGTCTGCAACAATCGGAATGCCTCCTCGAGGAGATTCAACAAGGAGCAGAGGAGACGGATAATGAGGAGGAGGGAATGGAGAGCAGTGTGCACATGGGGCAGGAAGGAGTGCAAAGGGAGGGGAGGAGAGGCAGCAAGGTGAGTAGGAGGAAACAGAGAGACAACAAGGAGAGGAGACATGAGAAGGAGAGGAGGGAGTGTCGTGTACACAGAGGAGCAGGCGCAGTAAGTCAGGGAGTGCAAAGAGAGGGGAGGAGAGAGAGCAAAGAGGAGCAGGGCATGATGGAGGAGAGAGTATGGTGGGGAAAAGGGGACAAGAGACAGTGAGTTATTACCTGGAGGGGTGAAAACAAAGAGTCATGTTTAATTAGTAACCTTTAAGATCTGCTAGATCGGCATATGTTATGCCGGGTACAGCTAGTTGCACTAAATAAACTAGAACAATTTAATGTCAGCATGATTAAAACCCCATTCAATGCCATGAAGTAAGGGGATAAATGCAGAGATTTAGGTACAGTTTTGATCCTCAGAGTTAAACTGTTGGGATTCAATCTGAAAAGCTATTGAATATCTCATACATTGCTATGTTATATGGACACGCGTGTTCACTCTTTTGCAACTTTAATACATGATGAACACTGAGACTGCACCTTTAATAAATGGTCTCCTAGACTTGCTATTGTTGATAGGGTAAATTAAGACACAAATGAGTATGAACTGTATGACTAATACAGTTCATACATGTAGTGGTGGGTGAATAAGTGATCTGAATATCTGACCTACCTAAGTCACCTGGATGACAAACTTGGGTACAAACAGCACCACATGTATTAAAAAAAATCATTTGAAAAGCCAGGAGATATTTCTCTTTGATAGAGCTGCAAAGATATTAATAGGCACCATGGAGAGAGGGATAAATGTTGCCATGAATATGGTACCCAAACAATTTGTGTAGGCTAAAGAGGCCTGAGACACACAACACATATCAGTACGGAAGTGAATATAAAAAACAAAATCTATATAGATATTACAAAAAAAGTGGCTATTGAAAAAAAGAAGACAAACACTATATACTGTAAAAACTAAACCTACTGCACTGGACCTTTTCTGGCTTTGAGTTTATATTAAGAAAAATGGCAGGTGCACAACCATATGCAGTGATAAACAAAAATCTGATGTTTTGAGAGAACTAAATGCAATGTGTGTACATGTGTAGGTGCCAAAGCATACCTGATAAAAATGATTATAAAAATATAATTTTGCTTCTATCCAAAATCTGTTTGAATCACCACAAATAGACCATGTTTGTTGTTTATTAAATGTTGTATTTTTAAATATGTCGTAAAGATTTGGATTTATCAAGAACAATTGACAGAAATGTCAATAATTCACAATGGTTTTTTTGTTTTTAAATTTATTGCTAATCTGAGAGCAGAGTTGAAACTTGCTACGTAACAAACACTTCTGGAGTGACATTAACGGAAATCACTCAGCCACATAAAATATTAATGGCAGGGAATGTGTTATCATTTAAGAAATGTTTGATCGCTTTTCAAAACTACGCATAAATGTTTCACTCCAAACAGCTCAAAAGCAGATCGCGCAGAATGTACGGGCGCAGTTCATATTTCATTAAATGCTCATAATTGACCAAAACAATGCCGACGTGATTCCTGGGGCCAAAACACAGTTGCAAAGTAGTTTGTAGAATACTCACCAGGCTAGCCATTTTGAAGACACAAACATTATTATTTGACATCTGTGTTCCCTTATAAACTGAACTAAAAACGATGTTAGGCTGAAAGAGGAGAAGGTGATTTGTTTACAAAACAAATCTTTTTGGTCTGACTAAGTATTGCAGCACGGCATGTTTAAGACAGATTAGATTTAACAGATTGGAATATTTCTGACATTTTAAAATAGTAATCCCCTTACTCGTTATTTTTTCCATAATAGATGGCCCTCCGCCGACTTACACTTAACATGACAAAAACAGAGCTCCTCATACTTCCTCCCAAACCTGGCCTTACTACCTCCTTCCAAATTACTGTTGGAAATACCATCATTCACCCAGTAGCCCAAGCACGCTGCCTAGGGGTCACACTCGTCTCCTCTCTCACATTCTCCTCTCACATTCAAAACGTCTCTAAAACTTGTCGCTTTTTCCTCCACAATATTACAAAGATATGCCCTTTCCTCTGTTGCTCGACTGCTAAACTCTGACTCAGGCCCTCATTCTCTCCCGTCTCGACTACTGTAACCTCCTGCTGTCCGGCCTTCCTGCTTCTCACCTGTCTCCCCTACAATCTATCCTCAACGCTGCGGCCAGAGTCACTCTACTCTTTCCTAAATCTGTCTCAGCGTCTCCCCTGCTGAAATCGCTCTCCTGGCTTCCTATCAAATCCCATATTACACATGCAATTCTCCGCCTCACTTTTAAAGCTTTACACTCTTCTGCCCCTCCTTACATCTCAGCCCTAATTTCTCTCTATGCACCATCCCGACTCTTGCGTTCTGCTCAAGGATGTCTTCTCTCTACCCCCTTTGTATCTAAAACCCTCTCCCGCCTTAAACCTTTCTCATTGACTGCCCCACATCTCTGGAATGCCCTTCCACTCAATACCCGACTAGCACCCTCTCTATCCACCTTTAAGACCCACCTCAAGACACACTTGCTTAAAGAAGCCTATGAGTAGCACCGTAGATATTACTAGACACATGATACATAGAGCTTGGCCCCTGCAGAAGCACTTACCAAAATTCCGTCCTCCTGTCTCTGTTCGTTCCTCTTACTGTACATACCAATTAGATTGTAAGCTCCTCGGAGCAGGGGCTCCTCTTCCTAAATGTTATGTTTATGTCTGAAGCACTTATTCCCATGATCTGTTATTTATATTATTTGTTATGTATATGATTACCATGTGTATTACTACTGTGAAGTGCTATGTACATCAATGGCGCTATACAAATAAAGACATACAATAATGTCAACAGAGAGCCCCTGTGGCAGGACAGCCTGTAGCCGAGGTCAGGGAACAGTCCACACGTATAGTTTCAGGATAAATAAAAACGTTCAGTGGCTTTATTTCTCCACAGTAACATAACATGCGGGTACACTGTCCCTTTAACAAAATAAATCCTGCTCCACTTTGGGAGAAAAACTGACTAATAACACAGCAGACCCATCTAGCAGGCTGGCTGGCTAAACCAGAACCAAACCATAAGGGTACTTTAAGCAGTCAGTAAACAAATTAATAATCCTTACTTTAGTTGAAGTAGTCTTTGGTGAAATCCCTCTGGCTAAGGGCTCACGCAGCAGTGTGCTTCTCTCTTTCTCTCTCTCTCTCTGGCAGCTACTGCCAGTCACATGATCCTTTATCTACCCTGCTGGCTCTCAGGTGTCAGCTAAAGAGTTCTGATTTCCTAACTTCCACCTGAGTTAACCCTTATGAGTGCTGGATGAAGCACTCAGACATATGTCTCCCAGGCGTAACTGATAGGAGTTGACTTCACTCTGTCACAGCCCCCCAGAGAAGAATCATTAGGCTTAACTATGGAGGACCTCTCGTTCAAGTAAAAATAAAATAAATATTTTGGGGTACTGTTTCTTTAACTTATGCAGTGATGGAGGTGCCTACAACTAACAGGGGCGTTAAACAGGAAATATTTAAAAAATGCTTGGAGTACATCCAATGGTTAGGGTGACCAGATTTACAAAAGTAAATACTAGGACACATTAAAAGAAATATTTATAAAACAAATTAAATCACCAACTGCGCCACTTCTCCTTTATGTCTCTCCACCCCTCTCTGTCCCCCCTTCTCTCACACACACACACCCCATTCTCTCTCTCCTCCCCCCATCCCTCAATTCTCTCTCCCCATCCCTCCATTCTCTCTCTCCCCCATCCCTCCATTCTCTCTCCCCATCCCTCCATTTTCTCTCTCCCCCATCCCTCCATTCTCTCTCCCCATATTCTCTCTTCACCCCATCCCTCCTTCTCTCTCTACCCCCATCCCTCCATTCTCTCCCCCCCATCCCTCTCTCCCCCATCCCCTCCATTCTCTCTCTGCCCCATACCTCCATTATCCCCCCCCCCATTCTATGTGTGTGTCTCTCTCCCCTCATTCTGTGTCTCTCTCCCCCCATTCTCTGTGTGCCTGTCTCTCCCCATTCTGTGTCTGTCTCTCTCCCCATTCTGTGTCTGTCTCTCTCCCCATTCTGTGTCTGTCTCTCTCTCCATTCTGTGTCTGTCTCTCTCCCCATTCTGTGTCTGTCTCTCTCCCCATTCTGTGTCTGTCTCTCTCTCCATTCTGTCTCATTCTCCCCATTCTGCGTGTCTCTTCCCATGCTCTTCCCATGCTCTCTCTCCCCCCCCCCCATTCTGTCGCTCTCTCTCCCCCCCCATGCGCTCGCTCTCTCTCTCCCCCCCCCATGTGTGCTTGCTCTCTCTCTCTCCCCCCCATGCACGCTCGCTCTCTCTCTCCCCCCCCATGCGCGCTCGCTCTCTCTCTCCCCCCCCATGCGCGCTCGCTCTCTCTCTCCCCCCCCCATGCGTGCTCACTCTCTCTCTCCCTCTCTCCTTCTCTCTCCCCCCCCCATGCTGTGTGTCTCTCTCTCTCCCCATGGGAGGGGGGTATTTTCTCTCTCCATTCTTGATACTACCTGTCACTGTGGAGCGTGGGTGGGGGGGAAGCCATCTTGAGCCCTGGCAGCAGACACTGACTCACTTCCGGGTCTAACTGCTGGGGCTCCACTGAAGCTAACCCCACCTCCACCCTCTGCAGCTACAGACCCGGCCTCCGCTCTCCTCCCTGCCAGCATTCTCTGCTCTCTGCTGCCCCCCCTGCTCTGATGGTCAAAGCTGGGCCAGTCAGACAAAAACGGGACATTTTAAAGAATGTCGGGAAGCCGGGACAGACCTTAAAAAAACGGGACTGTCCCGGCTAAACTGGGATATCTGGTCACCCTACCAATGGTGCCCTAAATAGAAATAAAACTCAAAATATGTTTTAAGGCTAATTGAGGTAAGGATTCGGAGACCAAATAATTATAATACTTATATCTGCTATCACTTTTTATCTCTCTATAAAAGAGTTAACATTTTTAATCAGAATGCTTGTTGTCATCAAATTCACTACAGAAGCAAATTTTAAAACAGACAATATAAGGACAAAAAAACAACAATGCCCATTACATAATAAAACATTATTGTGTATTAGGATCTATTGCAGTGCTTTGATTTATTATCATTTGCTTAGTTAGAACCATCACTGATCCCCAAATCTGAGTGAGTAGCACCGTATCTCATGGTAATTAGCACACCAACCATCCCCGCGTGTAGAATTTGTAATTCAGTAATATGGCCATGACGGGATGTATAAAAGCCAAATCTGCAATTGCCCTTTGAAGAAGCCAACCAGTCTACACTTCTAATTAGTTTGGGAGGTTTAAAGGCTAAATATATTTTCTACTAATGTCCATATCCTACATACCGTGCCCTTTCTACTCCTATATCTGCCTCCATCCTTATATGTGACTCACATTTTTTTTATGCATGTGATGCATACTGCAGTGCACATAAATCATTCTATGTGCTCATTTACATGTCATTTCCCAGAATCCCTGGCTGCAGTGGAAGCATTGTATGCTAGGAGACAATGGGGGAAAGCTGGGTTGCACACCTGTCTGAGACATGTGAATGTGCTCACAAGTGATATTTTTATTTGCCACATAAATCATAAAACATTAACCCATTTACAGCCAGAGAGGCCTGCAAAACATTGCATAGCAAAGTGTTACAGGCCTCGATAGCAACAACGGGGTTAAGAGGTAGAGTCCTGTCCACTTTGTGTTAGTGTCCATCTAAATTACACTGACTAGTATTGTCACAGATCTAGGGTTTTTTTTTTCATTGCATGTACTTCAAAATGACAAACCTTGCTTAGAAACGAAAATAGCTCACGGTGCTGCAGAAAGATTTTACCATCCTAGATAACCAATGCGTAATAAAATAAAGCAAGTAATAAAATTACAAATGTGAATATAAGTACCAGTATTCTTAAAACCTTAAAAATCCTTTATTGTGCTAGTTGTGCGGGTAACATGGAAGCTGGTTCACAGCACACACGCGATATCTGTATTTTGTCTTGCAGAAGGTGTTCTGTTTGTTAGAGATAGCGCAGGTAACAATGTCATGTGGCAGTTTCTATGGTAACTTCAGCTTTGGAAATGAACAGTAGATTAAACAAGCACATCACAGGAGTGCAAATTCTTAGAGCATCAGTTAGTACTGTCCCAAGACTGCAACAAATGATGCACTTTCCTTTCAAGATTCTCTTCTTTTTTTTCCCCCCAAGAATAAATTCATCTGTGAAGATAATGTTCACTCCCCTGGCTGTTTATAACTGGCTTTTTTTTCCTGAATTATTCGCCCCTGTGGTGAATAAATGACTGGTGACAACTCGTAAGTGGGGAAAAAGAGGCTGTAGACTAATAAGTGACAGAAAAATAGTAAATTACCCAGAACAAAGTGTTAGTTTTTTTTTTTATATATCCGTCCTTTGAAATTTTGATGACAATATTAAAGTATCAGTATATTTTTACAGGAACTGCTATTTCCCTTTCATCGTACAACGAGAGCTCTGTACAGATAAATGCTGATGTATAAAATATGTCCAATTTTATATTCATCGGGAAGTTCTGCCAGATTGTCTAATTCAGGGGTAGCCAACTCCAGTCCTAAAGATGGTCAAAGACTGAGCCAGTGAAGCAGGGATATCCTGAAAACCTGACCTGTTGGTAGCTTGAGGACTGGAGTTGACTTCCCCTTGTCCAATGTGATACAATAAAAATGGAAAGAAAACCTCTCACAGTATTCAAATAAAGCGAATCACTTTTAATTGGTCATATTTACAGTTATTAAAAAAAACTGAGGACTCATTTATTTCTCAGGCTGCTTTCTCAATGACTGAAATGCCACCAACTGAGCAAATACACTATTTATTTTAGTTTATCGGAATTTTTAATTCATTGAAATTTATTCAAGAGAATGATGCAATTATAGAAAAAGTGCTGTAACCTTCATAAATTCCTTTCTGTAAGTAAGTTTACAGGACCGATCTATCACTCATCGCTACAATCTTGGAATCATAGCATCATTCTTTATTAAATTACATCTTGGCCCTATAACTAGCACCTAACAAAAGCAGTTAACCATTCAAAGTGCTATTCTGAGTTACTGTAGGCTTTCGGCCTCAGTTTGAAAAGCTGTTCAGCTAATAAATATACTTTCAGTTCCCTACCCAACATGGTCCACCCAGACTATGTGGCCTTCATGCCACACAGGCAGGCCTCAGACAACTCAAGGCGCTTAATTAACCTGATCCATAGCGCAAACATCACCAAACCACCCACAGTGATCCTTGCTTTAGACACAGCAAAAGCCTTTGACGGGTGGACTGGGGCTTCCTTTTCAAGATCCTGGGGACCTTCAGGGATATGGGGCAGATTTTTTTACCATTATTAAAATCTAATCCTCTATAGCAGACTTAATTAATTCAGGTTTCAGGTAGGGGCTCTCTCTATAAAGGTATGTATGAAAACTAGACAGGGCTGCCCACTCTCCCCTCTACTTTTTGCCCTTTATAAAGAACCGCTAACTGCTATGATCAGGACGGAAAAACATATTTACGTGTGGAAGACCATTCCCACGAAATAGCGCTCTTTATGGATGACATTATATTAACCGGGACAAAACCATTGACTTCCCTACTCAATATCTTTAACATATTACACAATTGTGGTGCCTTATCAGACCTCCAAACAATAATGCCAAATCGGAGGCACCAAGATGTAGTCAAACTCCTCAACTGCAACTTCGACTTCCGATGGTAGAAATCCTCCCTTAAATATCTTGGCATTAATCTCACTAACACAGTGAGCTCCCTATACAAGGCTAACTAGCCACACCTGATAAAAACTATCTCCAAAAATATGGAGTCCTGGGCAAAATACGTGATCTCCTGGATCGGGAGGATCCTGATTGTTAAAATGAATCTCCTCTCCAAAATTGTCTACCTATTTCGCAAACTCCATGTCCCGGTAAAGACCGCAGACAGAGGAGCTCCAACGTAAAACATCCCATTTAGTTTGGGCAGGCAAAAGGCCCAGTCTCCAGTGCAGAATCCTGGTCCATCCTAAAACTTTGGGAGGTTTCCCTTGCTTCATCTCTTACTATAGAGCAACCCAGTTGATCCAATTGGTCCTTTGGCACATAGACAGTGGTTGATATTGAAAGAGAGGACATTGCTCCCACCCAACTGGAATCCCTTCTTTGGCTCCCAGCAAATGACAGGCCACCTAATACTATCTTGAACCCAATAATGCTCCACTCTCAAACTGTGGAATTTTCTAAAATGTAAGTATCGTCTGACCTCTAGGCCCTCCCCTAAGCTGCCCCTCTTTGGTAACCCCAAGTTTTCTCAGATGACCTTAACTTTCAGTGGTGGAAAAAGAAGGGGCTAACACAGGTGGGGGATTTCCTCCAGTTCAATGCTAGAGCTGCTGCCCTGAATAGCAGAGGTTGTGGGTTCTAATCTTGTTGAGCCTGATACCAGTATCCCCTTCCTCAGAAGTACCACTAGGCATGTCAGTATTAGTCCAATGGAAATATTTTAGGAAGTGTGGGGTGTAAACCATTTAAATATACTTTGCATGTCTCATTAGCATAAATTCCAGGTACCTCAGGTGTGCTCCTTTTTGAGCCCTACTGTATGTTATTTACAGGGAGGTTTGATGGGATATGTATACAACTTGAGACACTACTAAATGGAACTACTCCTCCTCCTATTTGTAGATCCGGAAATAAACCGCTTCTAAAAAAGCTTTTTCTGCATGGTTTGGACATATAAGATGGACTTAGAGAATAGCAAAGCATGAAAATACGATCAAAAAGGGCTCTTTCAGCATGGATTGGAACAACTCACAGGTACTTACTAGAATATGGCCCATGTACTTATAAACTCCATGCTATTGTTTTTTTTTTTTTTTTTTATATATAGGCATTTCCATATTAAACCACATGAAGAACACGATCACTATGTGCAAATAAATTATTTGGGGTCTCATTCATTAATCTGTAAGGCACAGAAGGGAATAGTATTAGCGCTAGTGGTTTATTGAATCGTATCGGTTTTCAAAAATGTTTTTTTTTTCCACATGAAGATTTAAAATCAATGCTAGAGCAAATTGTTTCATCCACACTGGTAAATCATTACCTAAATCAATTATGTCAGTTATTTATACTGAGAAGTTCTATAAGTCACTGGAGCTCGTTTAAGGATTGTTGCATCTGGAACATCTTTAAATTAACCATATTGTGATCTGTAACAATAATGCAAAGGGATTGTGAGAATTCTTCATAACATAACTGTATCAAATACATATCAAGAAGGAGCCTATATTTAGATTCCAGACATGTCCAAAGCAGTGATAATGTACAATGTATCAGATGATATTGAAACACGAATTCTGAGCACTGTAAATAGGAATGACAAAGGCTTCTATGGTTTAAGGAATAATAAATTACCAATACCTTCTGAAGGCCAAGCAGATAAAAGCAATTTTACTATTTTAACTAAGTTCTTTTAAAGGACCAATGGAGCAAACCAATTTCTGGGGTCATGTATCAAAGACATTCGACAGCAAAACAGCAGCAACATAATGCGAAAAATCAATCTGAGCATAAAAGAAAAAGGATGTTTTTTTCTTTGATACACCTGTATCTAGTGCTCTTTTACCAATACTTTTATATACATGCCGCTCTGTGCTTCGGTATAGTGGATATATTTAGCTTTGCTCATTCCCAGTAGAAAGGCATGGAAGTTATTAAAGGAAAAAAGTCTAATCTATGGGAGTAAAGCACTGGAGAAGGTATAGATGTGGGTGGTGGCTTCCAACTAGAAAATGAGCATATGGGGAGCTACTTTTACTCATGCTATCTACAATTATAGGCTAAAGCAGTAAAATTCCAGGCATTACTGAAATCCCAGCCCTCTGATTGGTCAGAATTCCAGGCATTATACCTTCAGTAATGCCCGTAATTTTTGACAACTTGCCAACACCTCAAAGCAGAGATGCAGAGGCTCGCGCTGAGAAAAAAACCGGCAAGTTTAAATCTTAACTGCAGCAGCCCTGTTCTCCTCACTGATCACACTGAACACGCAGCCTCTCCCCCCTCTCTCCCCCTCTCTCTCACAGCTGCTAGTGCTGTCAGAAGCTGTCCCAACTGGTAACTTTGTTGCTTGCAACAAAGTAATGTTTCTAACCACATCTATTGCCTGTGCTACTCTAAGGTCGAGTCCATAGAAGGACAGGGCGCGCTGAGCCGTGCGGACTCTCCGCGCTGAGCCCCTGCATCTTCAATGAGGATGCCTTGAGAGGGGGCTCACGCGAGCGTCCGCAGGCGCTGGATATTTCAGCCAACAGCCAAGCTGTTTTTCAGCGCGCTGTCGGCTGAAAACATCCAATCAGCGCGGAGCAGCGTCAACGTCACGGCGCCGTGACGTCGGCGCCGTGACGTCGGCGCCGTGACGTTGTCGGTGCGTCGCGGGCGATTGGCCCAGCGACGTCACTGCCCCGCCTCCCTCAGTCTCCCCGCGCCCGCTGGCTCGCCTGCATGGGCATGAAATCGCGCAGATTTCAGCAGGCGAGCCTCAGCGCGGCTCGGAACTCCTCACCCCTCTATGGCCCCAGCCTAAGGTCTTCTACTTTACAGTACTTCTTTTTTCTACACAGGTATATACACTGATAAAAAACAATGACTACAAAAATGTATCTTTTTTATGAAAAATTAAAAAAAGCCTACATTTAGCCTATAATAGTACTAATCCCCTCAGAACAGGGCATTACTGGCCAATAATGCCCTGGCTGGGTTAAAGTCCCTCGGCTTCGCCTCGGGCCTTCAACTCTTCCAGCCAGGGCATTATTGGCCAGTAATGCCCTGTTCTTCGGGGATTATTACTTAAAATAATAGACTATTATTTGTCCCTTGCCTACATTGCAAATGATGACTCCATTCAGTTGACTATGTATGTGCGTCGAATGTAGAGAGGCAGAGGTGCAACTTATGTTTCTAATACAAAAGCAATATTGACTTACTGGGTCTTTCTTAGGCAATATTAGTTAATGGTACTTCAGTGCTTACTGCATTTCAGTTAAGCATTCAAATGGAAATTTCAATATTCTGATGAAGTGTTCTAATTACCACTTCAAATGTCTGCATGGTAGAACAATGCAGGGAAGATGAATGCATGACATAAAGAGAAATATCTAGTGGTGAAGAGTTCAAGGAATCCTATTGGTCTTCGAGAAATGTAGATTAAATGCCAGTATAATTTAATAATAATCCTCATGTACTGTACGGTTGGACCATTGAAAGGTATCACAACCGGCAACAAACATTTCTCAAAGAAAATACAGATTGGGGCTGATTTTTGCATGAACGCTCAATGTTAAAACCTTTCCTGGTAAACTTCTGGAACATATGGCGAAACGTTCTTGCTTCTATCAATGTACCACAGTATAAATGTGTCTGAACGCTACACTTTTACTGTGAATGATGTATACATTTCTGTGGATGTATTTAGGGTTTGTAGTATGTTGTGTAACCCTGAGCGACCAAAAAAAAAAAAAAAACACGTCTAGACAATGTTAAGACTAACATAGGGTATTATTGATGATATACAGTGAATACAGTAGCAACATTTATGTATTTTTTGTTAAGTGTTATGTACATTGTTACATGATATATAACTAAAAATATACATACACACAGAGAAGAAGAAATATCACTGAGTAACAGCTTTTAGCAGTAAATGCTGCAGCAGCTTTGACTTTGCCTTTCTCCCGTGCAGTCCCACAAATTACTGTACCTCTATTTGGCCCATATAAACCAAACTCTGCTAAGATACTTAATGTGACGTTAACCTAACATAATGTCACATTAAGAGTAACGCCTTATCCACAAAGGACAATAACTGATAATTATAAAGGGCGTTAGTGAGATGCATGTAAATTATGCATTATCATATCATCCCATATTCACTAAAGTCTATTAAGGCTAATGTGGGGACGTAATGTCATGTTTATTATGTTATATTTAATCTTGGCGTTAGTCCCATTATGACACTGAAATAGGGCTTTAGCAGTATCTGGATGGGTGTAACGGCACAGTTAGTTAATTTAAATAACATAGTGTTACATCCCTTTCCTCTCTCTTTTCAGCAAAAGTTACATTTCGGGTTCAGGGTAGGTGTTAAGCCAACACTGACAAAGTTATTGGACAATAACGAAATATTGTGCAACAATAATGTAAAGACAAGCCTATGTAATGAGATTTAGATTAAATTAACACACACATTCCCAGTAAGCTCAAACGCTAACACCCACATTATACATATATACAAACATACATACATACATACATATCAAGAGGAGTGCTACTGAGTATGGCAAATGTATATAACAAAAGATAGGGGAGCCCAATGCTACATCCAACTGACAAAACATATATGGTAATAAGTATAAAGTTTAAATACTTCAATAATAATATTTTCTTGGTTATGTAGTTAAACCCTTTGGCCAAAGCGTCATAAGCCTGCATACCAACGTCAAGGTATAACCAAATTTGCAGGTCCTAACACTAAAGTGGTGTATTGATTTTCAGCCCCTATTCGGGGCTGTGAGGCTCACAAGGGCAGCTCGCCCTGGCAAAGGTTTATCACGAGTTTTGGAAAACGCTGTGTGTGTATATTTACGGACAGCAATCTCGCACATTACTCCGCCCCCATCATGGCCGCGTCCACCCAGCCCATGTTGGCCACGCCCCCACGCCTAAAAACTCCCTAAAGACCGCAGATCGCAGAGTGAAGTGCCGTACACGTGCAGTGGAACCTTAGCCTTAAGGGCCTAATCTAGTAGCTTTGGTAAAATAACTGCTATATCGAATATTTTGGCATGACCTACCTCGCGGTCTGACGTTTGTGTTGTCATGGTATTCGAAAAGAGTTATCGCAAGTCAGATACTGTTGGTAGGAAAATGCTATGTCTTTTTCTAAGTTCTGACCCTGAGATCTGCCTGCAGTCGATAAGACCTGCACAAAGAGAGCTGCATCTCCCTGCACAGCTCTTACAGGCAATCACACTGTTTTTATTTTATTTTAATAACACAGTATTGAAGCAGGGTGTCTCTGTAGCTGAACTGCATTAATCTCAGCCTCGGGAGCCCCCTGCTTCCCGGGTTACAGGCCCCGGTATGGGGTGACGGTATCGCCTCAAAGTTTAAATGTCCTGGTCACATGACGAGGAAGATTTACACAATGCAAGGAGATACCGGCACCTCATAATGGGGCCTGTAACTCAGAAAGAAGGGGTTCCCCAAGGCTAAAATGAATACCGATCAGCTCAGGAGACCCCCTACTTCAATACTGTGTTATTAAAATAAAATAAAAACAGCTACATTACTTTAGCGGCTATCCGCTAAGGTAATGAAGGGGTTAAACCAAAGTTCCTAATTTATTGGGGGTAGACAGGGTGGGTGAAGGGGGTATTTGCCCCAGAGTGGGTGGTTAGGCCTACCGGGAGGGTTGTGGCAGGGGTTAACCCTGGTTCACTGTAATGAAGGGGTTAACCTCTCCCGCTACCCACCCGAGAGGCCTAACCACCCCAGGGCAACTACCCCCTTCACCCACCCCTCTACCCCCAATAAACAATACAATACAACAACCAATACTATCCAATACACCCACTGACTGCCAGTGTGGTTACCTATGCCCTCAATGGGAGCAAAGATAACCCCAATAGCAATGAATGGGAACCCTACTACCCACCCCCGCTATCCCCAACAACCACCTCCCCCCCCCCTCCAACACATGCAGTACAGTAATGGGCAAAATTCCTATTATCCAGATCTGGATAATAGTGCATCTGCCCATTAAAAATAAAGCAGTACCCAGTCAGCATATACTGTAGTAAATTAAAGTTGTACTTACCCCTGCCAGGTTGCATGCCAACCTTGTCCTCATCTTGGTCCTTTTCGTCCTCCATGGGCAGCAACATTAAAATTAAAAACGAACTACTGAGCACTAACCCCTTAATTACCTTAGTGGTTATTAACTGTTATAGTAATTAAGCAGTTAACCCGCCTGCTACCCACACAGGGGGCCTAACCACCCTCCCGGGGGCAACTACCCCATACCCTACTCCCTCTTCCCCTATAATCACACATACAAATGGACAAAAGCATTAGTAGACAAAAATGGCTAATAGCACACTTGATAATAGAGAGGAGTGCTGCACACCTTAAAAAGAGAAAAATGATACAATTACCGGTGCTCCAATGTTAGAACGAAAGCCTGCAGTCAGTCCTGAGTACATAGAGGAAGGAACAGAGGGCACAGCGGATTTTGCAAATTCAAACTCATTTATTGAGCCAACACAACGTTTCGACCGTGGAGGTCTTTTTCAAGTGACAATGGCATATACAAATCTGGTCTAACAACATATAAATAGTGCCCCAAATCCCCACAATGCAACCTGTTCAATCAGTGTTGATAAAAGAAAGACGAATGGCGCACAGCCAGGGAGCCAGGTGTAGGATAAAACTGCTATTCTTTATTCGTGCATGCAGGAGGACAGGCAACTCCCTTGGGGAACAAACAGGAACCTCCTACGCGTTTCGGACCTGGGGGTCCTTTATCAAGGAGTATGGGATGTGTTTGGATAAGGCCCCTTATGTACCTGCTTCATAATTGGTAAATTTCAAAAGTCTGTGCAAAATCGCCGCCGCCACCTAGTGCGCATGCGCGTGACGTCACCTGAGGCGCCGCACCACCAAGCCGAAGGATTGTGGGTGAGTACCGCTCCCTGTGTCTGACCGCGCATGCTCACATCGGAGCGTGAGGCTGGCAAGACTTCTCTAGTCAGTGTCTCCGCTCCTGCCAGTAGTGACGTCATCGCGGGCCTCCCATAGGCCGGTGCATGTCGCTGGCCCACCAATGAGAGTGGTGAACGATCGACAATACACCAATCACAACGGGTCCCCCCGCGCTCACACTAGAGGCAGTCATGGAGCATACAGGCTAGGATTAACAAAGAACAACTAATTTTGTGTATGACAGGGATATAAAAACAAGATCTAATTCTCAGGTCTACCTGTCATAGATGATGGGCTTTATCCATACTGATCCCATATTAAACAAAACATACAATGTGGTACATATAACACTCTATTAAGACAAACAAAATTACTACTAGCATGATACAATATGCACCTTGAAACTAAGTTCAAAAACATATACATATCCAAAATACAAATCAAAAATACAGAATATATATTAAAAACAATAAAGACATTTAACAAGACTTGTTGGTATGTCTTGTCCTTAATGTCCCCAAGGCTGAGGAACAACAAATGTAATATACTTTTATGTATACAGATTCTTATTGTCATCCTTAATTCATATCGGTGAAACTGTATAATTACACATTGACAACTGAGGGTGCTATAATTTTATGTTTTAACTCATACTATGTGATTGATGGATTCTAAAGGGCTCTCAAGATGTTGAAAGGTAACGGGCGAGATCCTTAAGGGATGTCTCATATTAGAAGGACAATATAGTACTGGGAGGATGGTGCTGTTAATATTTTTTATTTTTTATTTATGCAAAAAATGAGACAGGTTCCATTCTATATTTAGACCACAGGGAGTTCTTGTCTGAAGCATAAATATCCAATATGCCTCCCTGCGGTCTAAAAGGTTCAGCATGTCACCTCCTCTTTCTTTAGAAAAGATTTTTTCAATTCCTTGAACTTTTAGACTATTAATGTTCCCTTTGGGGCATTGTACAAAATGATTCGAGACAGCGTGGGATGTATCACCTTTTTTGATTAACCCAATATGCTCAAGTATTCTATTCTTTAAAGGTCTTGTTGTCCTTCCTACGTAGTTGATTCCACACCCACACGTCAATAAATAGATCACATATTGGGTGTCGCAATTAATAAATGACTTAATTGGAAAATCCTGATTGGATCTACAACCTCTAAAATGTTTTGAGGGTGTCATAAACCGGCAAATCTTACATTTCCCACATCTGTATGATCCCTTAGTTATAAATTTCCTAATGGGGGGAGGTGTAGACGCAACATAGCTTGGTGAGATGTAAGTGGCAATAGTTTTTGCCTTGCGGTATACAAAGCGGGGACCCTTTTCCACATATTTTTTCAAACTCCCATCCATTTGGAGGATGTTCCAATGATTACGAATAATTTTTTGAATTTGATTACTACATCTGTTGTACTGTGTAATCATAAGTGGAACATCCTCCCCTATGAATTTGGTGTCTCTCCTGGTTTTAATCTCCCCATGGATTGGTAGGTACTTTTTTCTAGTTTTTAGTAAGTCCTCTCTATTGGTTAGTGCAACTTCTTTTTGGATTTGGGTCAGATGCTCTGTGTTGTAACCTCGCTGATGGAAACGGTGGTGCAGCTCCCCAGACTGACGAGAAAAGGCCTCCTCAGTGGAGCAATTTCTCCTCAGTCTGAGGAACTGGCCCTTGGGGATACCTCTGATGACGGCAGGTGGATGACAGCTGTCGGCTCTTAATAGCATATTTCTTGCATTAGGTTTTCTGTATGTCTCTGTTTGTATTTGGCCTTTGATGTCAATAGACAATCGGAGGTCCAGATAGTCAATGTGTTGCGTGTTGTGGATATGAGTGAAGACTAAATTTAAATCATTAGTATTAATATAATCACAAAAATTGTGCAAAGTGTCTAAATCACCCTCCCAAATCATAATCAGGTCGTCAATAAACCTTCTATAAAATGTGATGTGCTTACGGAAAGGATTTGTGCTTGAAAAGATAAACAGTGATTCCCACCACCCCATAAATAGATTCGCATACACCGGTGCAAAGCTCGTGCCCATTGCCGTACCCCTCTGTTGTAAATAAAATGTGCGATCAAATAAAAAATAATTATGTGTCAATAAGTATTTAATAGCATCCAAAATAAATGCTGTGTGAAAGTGATTGCTATCTGGACCTCCGATAAAGTGCTCAACAGCTGCCACCCCCTGATCGTGTCTAATTATTGAGTAGAGGGACGTAACGTCCATGGTTACCCAAATTGATTGTGGGCTCCAATTCACATTTTTCAATTTTCTAATGAGGTCCCCTGAATCCAACAGAAATGAAGGTAAATGTTTTACGAAAGGTTGTAGAAATTGATCGATGTATTTTGATAAACCATCTCCCAAAGATCCAAAAGACGAAATGATTGGCCTCCCCGGGGGGTCGACCAATGTCTTGTGGACCTTTGGGAGATGGTAAAAAACTGGTATAATTGGGTTTGGATTCCACAGAAATGCAACTTCCGCTTTGTTTAATACCTGAGTAATTTCCCCCGCTTCTATCAAATCTTTGTATGACCTCAAAAATCTCTCTGTAGGATCATCTGGTAGTGCAAAGTACCTACCAATCCATGGGGAGATTAAAACCAGGGGAGACACCAAATTCATAGGGGAGGATGTTCCACTTATGATTACACAGTACAACAGATGTAGTAATCAAATTCAAAAAATTATTCGTAATCATTGGAACATCCTCCAAATGGATGGGAGTCTAAAAAAATATGTGGAAAAGGGTCCCCGCTTTGTATACCGCAAGGCAAAAACTATTGCCACTTACATCTCACCAAGCTATGTTGCGTCTACACCTCCCCCCATTAGGAAATTTATAACTAAGGGATCATACAGATGTGGGAAATGTAAGATTTGCCGGTTTATGACACCTTTAGAGGTTGTAGATCCAATCAGGATTTTCCAATTAAGTCATTTATTAATTGCGACACCCAATATGTGATCTATTTATTGACGTGTGGGTGTGGAATCAACTACGTAGGAAGGACAATCAGACCTTTAAAGAATAGAATACTTGAGCATATTGGGTTAATCAAAAAAGGTGATACATCCCACCCTGTCTCGAATCATTTTGTACAATGCCCCAAAGGGAACATTAATAGTCTAAAAGTTCAAGGAATTGAAAAAATCTTTTCTAAAGAAAGAGGAGGTGACATGCTGAACCTTTTAGACCGCAGGGAGGCATATTGGATATTTATGCTTCAGACAAGAACTCCCTGTGGTCTAAATATAGAATGGAACCTGTCTCATTTTTTGCATAAATAAAAAATAAAAAATATTAACAGCACCATCCTCCCAGTACTATATTGTCCTTCTAATATGAGACATCCCTTAAGGATCTCGCCCGTTACCTTTCAACATCTTGAGAGCCCTTTAGAACCATCAATCACATAGTATGAGTTAAAACATAAAATTATAGCACCCTCAGTTGTCAATGTGTAATTATACAGTTTCACCGATATGAATTAAGGATGACAATAAGAATCTGTATACATAAAAGTATATTACATTTGTTGTTCCTCAGCCTTGGGGACATTAAGGACAAGACATACCAACAAGTCTTGTTAAATGTCTTTATTGTTTTTAATATATATTCTGTATTTTTGATTTGTATTTTGGATATGTATATGTTTTTGAACTTAGTTTCAAGGTGCATATTGTATCATGCTAGTAGTAATTTTGTTTGTCTTAATAGAGTGTTATATGTACCACATTGTATGTTTTGTTTAATATGGGATCAGTATGGATAAAGCCCATCATCTATGACAGGTAGACCTGAGAATTAGATCTTGTTTTTATATCCCTGTCATACACAAAATTAGTTGTTCTTTGTTAATCCTAGCCTGTATGCTCCATGACTGCCTCTAGTGTGAGCGCGGGGGGACCCGTTGTGATTGGTGTATTGTCGATCGTTCACCACTCTCATTGGTGGGCCAGCGACATGCACCGGCCTATGGGAGGCCCGCGATGACGTCACTACTGGCAGGAGCGGAGACACTAACTAGAGAAGTCTTGCCAGCCTCACGCTCCGATGTGAGCATGCGCGGTCAGACACAGGGGGCGGTACTCACCCACAATCCTTCGGCTTGGTGGTGCGGCGCCTCAGGTGACGTCACGCGCATGCGCACTAGGTGGCGGCGGCGATTTTGCACAGACTTTTGAAATTTACCAATTATGAAGCAGGTACATAAGGGGCCTTATCCAAACACATCCCATACTCCTTGATAAAGGACCCCCAGGTCCGAAACGCGTAGGAGGTTCCTGTTTGTTCCCCAAGGGGGTTGCCTGTCCTCCTGCATGCACGAATAAAGAATAGCAGTTTTATCCTACACCTGGCTCCCTGGCTGTGCGCCATTCGTCTTTCTTTTGCCTTCCCCTGGACTGTGGATTCCTTCATGGCTGGCACGCCTGCTCTACACCCCTGGAGATGACGTGAGTGGGTTTGTTTATGGGTTTAGACTGTCATAGTTAAGTTGGACAACTGTCATTATGCTTACAAAAGTCTATATTGTACCCACCCACTCCCACTGGTATCTCCAGGGTTTTGATTTATAGTCCACCGAGTTGGATGGATTTCATCTGGGTTGAGCACCCTAATTTTTTCTACCTATCCAATCAGTGTTGATGAAGTCCATGTGCTTAATCTGTTCCTTGAACCAATGTCCAGTGTGCAAGCTTGAATAGGTGATCCCCAACAGCTGTAAATCCTCCTTTAGATATCGTGATGTTCATGTCCTCCCACTTCCTGGTTATTCGGTATCCATCTTTGTGACGTCATCACTTCGGGTCCTCAATGGTTGGAACGCAGCGTCCTCGTGCGTTTCAAATGCGCGCATGCGCACTTCCTGATTATTCGGTATCCATCTTTGTGACGTCATTGATTCGGGTCCTCAAAGGTTGGAACGCAGTGATCCTCGCATTTAAAAGGATTAACGTTAGTGCAATGATTGGTACACAACATGCACTTCTGGCATTTCAATTTGAAGGAAATCGAATGCATACCTACTGCGCATGTGCGCGCTTGAAACGCATGAGATCGTGCATTCCAACTACTGAGGACAAGGAATGATCAAAGATTGACGCTTGTGCAATGACTCATATGCAGTCAGCACTGACTGCGCCTCGAATGTATGTCTACTGCGCATGCGCGCATTTGAAACGCATGAGGACGCTGCGTTCCAACCTTTGAGGACCCGAATCAATGACGTCACAAAGATGGATACCGAATAATCAGGAAGTGCGCATGCGCGCATTTGAAACGCATGAGGACGCTGCGTTCCAACCATTGAGGACCCGAAGTGATGACGTCACAAAGATGGATACCGAATAACCAGGAAGTGGGAAGACATGAACATCACGATATCTAAAGGAGGATTTACAGCTGTTGGGGATCACCTATTCAAGCTTGCACACTGGACATTGGTTCAAGTGGGTATGGATTGCCACAACGGCAGTAAATGGGTAACCTAAAAAAAAAAAAAACAACCACCAAATAAAATACATTACATTTAAATTATAAAAAAAAACATTTGCCAAAACAATGCATTTATTCTCAATGTGATTATCTATACCCTGAAAGGTACATTTTTAATGATGTGACATCCTCTAAAAGGATGGGAAGCTAGATAATCAGGTAGCATATGCTTCCCTCCCTTTAAGATGAAGTTACTTCAGCAAAAGAAAAAAAAAGATGGAAATGGGAAAATGGATGCCTTTCCTTTTTTGGAGTGGTGTCGTCTTAAAAAAGAGTGGGAAGCCAGCCAATCAGGTAGCATGCCTCCTTCCCTTTCGTGGGTTCTAATACTGTTGTTTCTGATACTGGTACCCCCTTTATCACAAGGGACTTTGGACTTTTTATAGACCTTAGCATATCTCTCAGGGTGCCTGATGTATGTTCCATTTCCAGCACAGGCATATCTCCCTAATTTATTTGAGGGGACATATATACAACTGGAGATACTAGTAAGTCAGGAAGTCGTGCTTCTCACCTTCCTCATCCACACAAAAGCTCTATTTCAGGCTTTGGAGCGAAATTCCAATCTCGACTGCTTTGAGATGACGAGAAAGAAATGTGAGTTGTTTACAAGCGATTTAGCCTTTTGCAGTTTTCGGAGCTACTAGAAATACAGGGAGTTTTCAACAAAATTGATTTTGGTCATTCCACACGGATTTGCACCGCCGAAATTAAAACGATTCTAAAAAATATTTTTTCACATGATTTGGACATGCGAAAAGGGCTTACAGAATCGCAAAACATGCAAATTCGCTTATTAACTGCACTTTATATGGGTTAAGTCACATTTCGAAGTTACTAGAATAGGCCCTTCAGAGAGTGGCAATAGGGAGGAGTTACATGAGCACAAAATTTCACATTACAGTGTGTAATTTTTTTAATTTTATAATTGCAAAAAACACCCCAATATGTCTTAAGTGTAAAGTAGTTCATTCTTTGTTATATTTGACACAGACAGACAATGAAGCAGCGTATTAAAACAAAAATCTCTTTGCACGTTCTTCCCATTGACTCACCACCACCAACATACTAAATTTTGCAGCTTGATACAAAATCACCTCAACATTTTTAGAGACTGTGAAGCTCTTTACTTGAACAACATAAGCTTTCACACCACACAAGATTCTGATCTGATACAAGAACCTTTTATATTTTCTGCTGCTGCAGAAACCATCAATTGACTGACTATCTTATTATGCAAATACACAGGAGTAGTTTAGCCCAGTCTCTGTCACAAAATTGCTTCCTTAAAGAATGTTCTGTATGGAGCAAAGCCTCAGAATCCCAGAATTCGCTCTATATAAGTCGTACTTTACTGACAAGTCTGCATAAAGCAGGGTAAAATGCTTTTATACAAAAGCATAATGCATTAAACGTTTGACTGAGTAATGTTATGACTAATGGTATCATTACATAAAAGTGGCAAAATGAGATTATATTCATTGTACCAAGATAATTGCAAATAAAGTGTTTAGTATATTGAAATGACAACTAATTTTGCCTGCATTATGTCTCACGTAGAAATTTGCATTGCATTCCATACATTTCAATAAAAATGCTTTTTCAGAGTAATTTAAAAGCAGGATTAGAAAAAAACGTACTAAATGCAAGTTTTATTGGAACAGAATCAGAGTAATTCCTGCTACTTTTAAATGGAATCTTATGTTTCATGCTTCAAATAAACTGTGTATAGAACAGGCTAAACTATAGGTGATGCTAATCCAACTTTAAAGGGTGGTTACCATGGCACTTCTCACACAGGGGGTACCCAATGGTTTATGTCTCAATTAGGTAAAATGCCACAGAGATCTGGATTTCATGGGGTAATAGCCCTATTCCCCTTGTGTGTTGTGTTAAAATAATATCTGAAAAATATGTATATGGTTATGAGACTGAATGTAGTGTACAAGTTTCGAATAATGGTGGGGAGTTAGAGTGAATGTTCGATTACCATCCCCAACTGGAAGGTGAATCCTTCCCAAATCAAAGCATGTTACATAGATCTTGAAGCAGTCACTTACTGAAATGTATTCAATGAGTTTCTGTTAGCTAGTGGAGTAATAATGTAATCTCTTTCTCTTCTTTTTGCTATTCTGGTAATGGAAATGTTAGCATCTAACAACTTTTTGTAGGGTCCCTATGTGTTACCAACACAGACGCTTATCAAACTGTAGCTGGGTAGGTGGTGGTGTTTTTGTTAAAGTGGCACAGTTGCCTGAACTCAATCAGAACAAACTGTATCTGTTGTGTAACAATCATCTATTTCCATTTAAAGATACACCTCAGGAATGCAAGTATATTTATTTTGTTGCAAAATCTATTATTGACTAGAAAAAAAAACCTGTGAGTATACCATTTGTTCTTTACTCCACAGACTATTAAAACACTATTATTCACCAGCAACTACTGTATAAACCATAGGGTAGGAGTGATGTAGTGGCATGGGGTGAAGTTCAAATATTAATGTATCAAGCGAAATTCTGGAGATCCCTGACCTATAAAAGGAGCTTAACATTGAAACCTGTAACAGTGACACAACATATTTTCTTAAACTATTGTTTATAGTGCATTTCATGATAACTTCTCAACAATGAATTAAACACTTCCCCCTGGTTTCTTGAGCCTACAGCTGAACTGGGACAATAATCTTTACATATCTGCAGTAAATACTTAGAGCCATCGCCCACAATTACACAGGTTGAGGGCTCCAGTAATAGTCCTACCTCCTCCCTATAAACCTTATTTGTTTTCCTATTTGGTAAAAAATGAAATAGATAAACAGCACCCTTGGCACTGAACATTTCCAATGACTTAGTCCACATCTACAGTACATGGATCATTAAATGAAGAATGGAACAGTGCCACCAAATACATTAAAAAAATGCATAATTAAGTTGATCCACAGTGTACAATCAATGTTTTTTTCCTCCAGAAATGGACACATGCATTAATAATTTATTAGCACTTAAAAACCTTAACATATGGAACAATTAGTAGTTTGAGGTCAGAGCAAGATAGTGAGCATAATTAGTATATATTGCCAGTTAACATACAGGCATCTTTAAACTTCCATTCCCCTTACCAAAACAAAGACATCTCAGTTTGTTGGCCAATATGTTTTCCACAAAAATCAAGACACCCCACCTATCCTTACATGTGACATCTCTGACTGGCAATAAGCTTTCGGGGTTTAGTTTATTCATAGATAGGTCCTACACAATAGGTCCACTGTTTGTTCAGGCACAGACAACATACTACAGCAATATGGTCTGTACTCATCACCTGAGCAGAAAAAATAGTCTGGCCTTCAGGAAAGTATCCCTGATTGGTGCTATGTAATAACTAGGTATCAAAACTGATTACCAGAGCACACTGTCAGAAACCATTTGCTGTAGAGCAGTGGTTTTCAACCTTTTTTTGGTTAAGGAATCCTAGAATTATATCTCTTCCCCTCGTCTCTCTCTTTCCCCCTCTATCTCTTCCCCATCCCCCCTCTCGGCTCTCTCTCTCTTCCCCATCCCCTCTCTCTCCCCCTTCTCTCTTCCCCTCCACCCTCTCTCCTCTACTCCCTCTCTCTTCCCCTCCCCTCTATTCTCTCTCTCCCCCTCCCCCACCCCCTCTCTCCCACTTCCCCTCTCTTCCCCACTCTCATCACCTCTCTTCCCCACTCTCGGGTCCTCTCTTCCCCTCCCCCAACTCTCTCTTGCCCTCCCCCACCTCTTTTCCCATCCCCTCGCCCTCCCCCCATTCTCTTCCCTCTTCCCTTCCCCTTCTCCCTTTCCCTCCCCCTCTTCTCTCGTCTCCTTTCCCCCTTCTCTCTTCCCCTCACCCTTCTCTCTTCCGCTCCCCCTTCTCTTGTCCCCTCACCTCTCTCTTCCCATCCCCCTCTCTCTTCCCATCCCCCTCTCTCTTCCCATCCCCCTCTATCTTCCCATCCCCCTCATACTCTTCTCCTCTACCCTCTCTCTTCCCCTCTTCTTTTCTTCTCTTCCCCTCACCTTATCTTACCCCTCCCCTTCTCACTTCCCCATCCCCCCTCTGTCTTCCCCATCCCCCCTCTGTCTTCCCCTCCCTCCCTCTCTTCCCCTCACCCCCCTCTCTTCCCCTCACCCCCCTCTCTTACCCCTCCCCCTCTTCCCCGTCCTCATCCCCCTCTCTCTTCCTGTCACCCCCCTCTCTTCCCCATCCCCCTCTCTCTTCCCCGTCCCCCCTCTCTCTTCCCCGTCCCCCCTCGCTCTTCCCCGTCCCCCTCTCTCTTCCCCTCACCCCCTCTCTCTTCCCCTCACCCCCCTCTCCTCCCCTCAACCCCCTCTTCCCCTCACCCCTCTCTTCCCCTCACCCCTCTCTTCCCCTCACCCCATCTCTTCCCTTCCCCCACACACTCTTCTCCTCTGCCCTCTCTCTTCCCCTCTCCTTTTCTTCTCCGCCCCCTCTCCTTCTCTTTCCCTCACCTTATCTTACCCCTCCCCCTCTCTTCCCCATCCCCCCTCTCTTCCCCCTCCCCCCTCTCTTCCCCATCCCCCCTCTCTTCCCCTCACCCCCTCACCCCCCTCTCTCTTCCCCTCACCCCTCACCCCCTCTCTCTTCCCCTCATCCCCCTCTCTTCCCCGTCCTCATCCCGTCCTCATCCCCCTCTCTTCCCCTCACCCCCCTCTCTTCCCCTCACCCCCCTCTCTTCCCCTCACCCCCCTCTCTTCCCCTCACCCCTCTCTCTTCCCCTCACCGCTCTCTCTTCCCCTCACCCCTCTCTCTTCCTTTCTCCTTCTCTTACCTCTCCCCCTATCTCTTCCCAGTCCCCATCCCCCTCTCTCTTCCCATCCCCCCTTCTCTCTTCCCCTTCCCCCATCTCTTCCCTTCCCCCCCACACTCTTCTCCTCTGCCCTCTTTCTTCCCCTCTCCTTCTCTACCCCTCACCTTATCTTACCCCTCCCCTCTCTTCCCCATCCCCCCTCTCTCTTCCCCATCCCCCCTCTCTCTTCACGATCCCCCTCTCTCTTCCCCAACCCCCCTCTCTTCCGCATCCCCCCTCTCTCTTCCCCTCATCCCCCCTCTCTCTTCCCCTCACCCCCCTCTCTCTTCCCGTCACCCCCCTCTCTCTTCCCCGTCCTCACCCACCTCTCTCTTCCCCGTCCTCACCCCCCTCTCTCTTCCCCATCCCCCCTCTCACCCCCCTCTCCCCTCTCTCTTCCCCTCTCCTTCTCTTCTCCGCCCTCTCTCCTTCTCTTCCCCTCACCTTGTCTTACCCCTCCCCTCTCTTCCCCTCCCCCTCTCTTCCCCATCCCCCCCTCTCTTCCCCTTACCCCCTCTCTCTTCCCGTCACCCCCCTCTCTCTTCCCGTCACCCCCCTCTCTCTTCCCCGTCCTCATCCCCCTCTCTCTTCCCCGTCCTCTCTCTTCCCTGTCCTCATCTCCCTCTCTTCCCCTCCCCCTCTCTCTTCCTCTCCCCCATCTCTTCTCCTCCACCTCTCTCCCTCTCCAATACCCTCTCCCCTCCTCTCTCTCTCTTCCTTCCTCTTCTTCTCTTACACTCCCCTCCTTTCTCTCTTCCCCTCTTACACTCCCCCTCTCTCTACACCTCTTACACTCCCCCCTCTCTCTTCCCCTCTTACATTCCCCCTGCTCCCATTCACTCCCAATCCCTCTCAAATACACACACACACACACACACACACACACACTTCTGCTCTCCCACAATCTGGCCTTGGTGCTATATAGAGAAAAAGGAGAGACAGCAGTGCACTGCCAGGGAGCCAGGTGGTTAAAAAATAGAATTTATAAATCAAAATAACATCACCCACAGGGGTAGTGCCGCCTGCGTTTCGGACCTGCTGCTAGGAGGCCTCCGGTGCTGCGCTAGTCCTGTGGTTAATATGTTTATTTACTGGTCTATGCATATGAACGGCTGATATTGCAGTGGTTATGCCTTCTTCCTCTTACCAATATTTAAGACATTCCATTCACTTTTCTCCATATGTCTATCTAAATATTTAGTATTTGACATAAATACATCTGGTATTCTAACAGCCACTTACATCCAAATCTTTGCACAGGTCATATATAGTACATACGCAACGTACTGTGTATTAACAAATACAAAATAACACCAGTTTTGTTTTTTTTTACTAATTTGTGAATCTTTTGTACACAGTCTTCACTTTACTAGCATAGATTTTACTCTGTCTCCTTGGTACCCTGCAGTGCCTGTCTGCCATCTGCTATCCCAAAAGTCTACAGACGGATTCATGCTTTAGTCACTTATTCCTCTGGGAAAAACAGCTCCCTGCTGCTGGAGAAAATGATCTACTGTATGTACAGTACAGCCAACATGAAAAAAATCCTCTTCATAACGCACCAGGCTTGCTTTCCAGAATGACTAGCACCTGCACTTTAACATATTAGCAACAACAGCACCAGAGTTCTCCAACAAATCAATTGCATGTGGTTTCTGATTTGAGCCTGTTCAGAGAACTGCTCAGCAGAAAATCCAAAAAACAATAGCTTCTTATATCGGTTATTCAAGGCGAAGCTTCTCCATAGAAAACATCTTTAGTATACAGTATTGTACAGTAGGGGTGGCCACCAACAGGTCAGGTTTTAAGGATATCCCGAGTTCAGCACAGGCTCAATCAGTGGCCCAGTCAATGAGCCTCCTGTGCTGAGGCAGGGATATCCTTAAAACCTGACCAGGTGGTGGCCCTTGAAGACTTGAGATGGCCAGTCCTGTAACTCTTCTACATTATCTCTATGACAACATGATGAATTGAACTATGTGTAATATGTTGTAGTGACAGTAAGGCCATGCGCAAACCCTTTCACAAAGTTAGCATTCCAGATACAATTACATTGTTCAGAGATATAAAAAGGAAAGGATGGTGTTACAGTAGCATTCAAAGTGAATGCAGCAAGCAGGGATAATTCCCACGGGTAAAGAGAATAGGGAAGGTCATGTCTGTGTAGTGTGAAGAAAACTCCTAAGCTCATGTTTATATTTAGCAAAATATCGCAAATAGCAACAAAAGGTAAAAGAAGTCAAATAAGTTAGCACTGAATTCCCCACATTTCTACAAACAATTAAAATGTGGGACAATAAATGGGTTGAAATAAAAGAGTGAGCAGGAGAGGTGTTTGGAAGGAACACGTATCACCCTAAATTGCCTGATTCCTTCACCATTATACAAACATGTCAATGTGTTGGCCAAAAAGTTCCTGAATAAGAACAAAGGTTTCCTACCTCACCTTATTATATCTGACATCTCCAACTACCCATGGGAGGCTTTCTGAATTATTTTCATTGTCTGCTGCAGTTGTTACATAAGTGGCACGGGGATGTCTGGGGATTTCTAACAAAGTAGCCAAACAGGAAAGAATGTGTCTTCATCACATCAGCAAGGGTAATTAAATGTTCCCTGTGTGTCCAATCGTCATGCATCTAACCAGGTTCCCAGTGGCCTTATAGTCTAAAAGGTGAACCCATATTAATCTACGGAGGAACCCGTTTTAAAAGATGGAATCGCCAACCAATGGCCATGCTCTAGAATTGGAGGGCTTGACAAAAGTAAATCTGAAAAATTATGTCTCATTTAACACCTTGGCTAACAAAGGAGCTTATAACCCATTCCAGAGCAATGAGTTGCAGGCCCATTTGGCAGTGAAGCAGTTAATGCTAGAGGGCAGGGAACTAAAAGGCTTTTCTCTGCAATGAACTGCTGCCGAGGTCATCCAATAAAAAGCTGCAATCTCATGCTCTGGTGACACTGAGACTTCCTATTGGCCTGTTAGAGTGAGGCTTGGTCGGCAGCAATATTAATATCACAAAAGGGACCAAAAGGACCAGAAGATTAGAAAGTAAATATCTCAGGACCCTGGAGATAAAAAAAAAAAAAATTAGAGCGGTTCGGAGATGTTTCTGGTTGCCATGGAAGATAATGATCTTTTTATTATTAATATTATTTTGCTGGACATAAGCTATTAAACATAAACCATTCTGTGTTGAAATTTATATTCTGCAATACTATTATCACGTGAATGCTCATAACAGAGGAATCCTGAATTCTAGCTCTGCAACTTGAATTCTTGGAGGCATTTTTTTGTAACTTTCTTATCTACATATATTTGTCTCCAGCAAGCAAATACACTTTGTGCTATATTGTCTGACATAGCTAACTGGCTACACTGCCTCCCAGGCCAGTGGGTATTCTCTTATTATCGCAAAAGGCCTAGAACCCAACCAAACATCCTCTGAACCAATCCTCCTGTCAAGTCCTACTTTAGCACTCTGCCTCACAAACATAAGAAAAATGCACACCCAGAGGTATCCCTGTTTGTAAGCACAATCACAAAAGTTTTGAATCTGATGGAGAGCCCACTCCCCTTCATGACTCCCAGTAGCCATTAAGCAAGCCATATATCCAAAACCTCTTTGACAACATTAAACAAATATTCCTAGTGGCATTCCGGAAGGCTCTTTCAGAGATAAAGCAGAACGCTTCTGCACAGACACCCTAGAGAATAAACTTGAAGAAATGATACTTACCAAAGGAAAGGCTCAGGAGGATGGTTGACATTAGGCTGCAATTAACCACCCTCAGAGGCTTAGGAGGACCTTGAAAACTGATCAAGGAGGAACAACTAAAGAATTGAAGGAGTCAGTCCTCAATGAAAAATGCAATACCTACCTAGAGAAACTCATTTACCACATCCTGCCATCCTACCCGACGATGCTTATAATGGACTGGGTCAGCCATACCTTATGTACGCAAAGAATCTCCATTGATCCTCCATGTTACATAGTTAATTTAAGTTTGGAACAAGACATATGTTCATCGAGTTCAACCTACAGTATGTTAAATTTAGACAACAGAGATACTCATAAATTTGTATTTACAGTATTGATCCAGCGGAAGGCAAACCAAAAAAAAATTGTGAAAACTTATGCAATTTTGTCTCATAAGAGCAAAATAATTTCCTTCCTGGCCTCTCCCTGGATAAACATGCTTCTCATGTTTACTTATTTGTTATATTCCTGTACAGTATACCTTTCCTTTATAAAAAAAAAAAAGTCTAAACTTTTCTTAAAGATATCTATTTTATCTGCCGTCACAACCTTCATGGTTAATAAATTCCACATTTTAGCTGCCCTTACTGTAACAAACCCTTTCCTATGATTCCTTCCCCCCAATCGCAAGGTATAACCCTTTGTTGTTTGTACTGTACTGTACTTGGGATGAATAGTTCTATTGAAATTTTCATACAGTATATTGATCCCGAATATATTTGTAAACAGTTATTATATCCCCTCGTAACTTACTGTTTTCTGATGTAAACATCACCTTTATACATTTTGTGGCTCTTCTCTGTACTTTTTCCAGTTCCATAATCTTTTTTTATGTACTGTAGTGGTGTCTAAACCTGTATTCCATATTCAAGGTATATTCTTACTAAGAATTTATACAGGCAAAATTAAGCTTTTTTTCCCTTCCATCCATATCCCGCTTTATGCAAGATAATATCTTATTTGCCTTTGTGGCTACTGCCTGACACTGGGCACTATTGCTAAGCCTGAGTCTATATGCACTCCTAAAACCTTCTCCATCAAGGAATGACTTAATTATGTCCCATTTAGTTTGTATGTAGTCTGTTTATTCTTGCTTGCTAAATGCATACCTTAAATTTATATGTATTAAACCCCATCTGCCATTTACCTGCCCAAGTTTCCAATTTATTTATGTAGAGAAATTACAGCCTTTTCTCTCTATGTCAACATCAAGGTCATTAATAAACAAGATAAAAAGCAACGGCCCTGGTATCTTCAGATATTCCACTTACAATTTTAGCCCAACCTGAAAAGGTTCCGTTTATGGCAACGGAACCAGTTTTCAATCCCGGTGCACATATTTTTACCCAACCCAATTTATTTTATTTTGTACAACAACATCTTGTGTAGCACCATATCTCAAGCCTTTGAAAAATAAGCAGACCACATAAACAGCTTTGCCCTGGTCTAAATTTCTAATTACCTCCTCAAAGAAGGAAATAAGGTTAGTTTGGCATGACCTATCCTTCATAAATGCATGCTGAATATTACTAATAATTTTGTTATGCAATACTGTAGGTATTCCTGGATATTATCCCTTAATAACCCTTTAAATAGCTTCCCCATTATTGATGTAAGGCTTACAGGTCTGTAATTGGTAGCTTATGATCTAGATCCTTTTTAAATATAGGCATATAGGTCTGTTTTATGCCAAATTTGTAGTACTGAGCCTGTGGAAATGGAGTCCTTAAATATTAAATATAACGTTCTGGATTTTACTGAACTTAGCTCCTTTAGAACCCTTGGGTGCACGCCATCGGGGCCATGTGCTTTTACCTTATTTGTATTAAGTCGCCTTTGCGTTTCTTCCTCCGTTAACCAAATGTTATTTCATGTTGAGGTTGTGGTTTTCTCCTGTTGCAATATTTTTGCAATTCACTCCTCCTTGGTATATATAGAGGCAAACAAGTATTTAATACCTTCAATACCGCCTTCTTATCGCCAAAAATATGCTTGCCCATCTCACATTTATAGGGGTCCTATATTCTCTTTTCTAATATTTTTATTATTAATGTACTTGAAGAACCCGTCATGATTGCTCTTACTTTCCATTACAATCCTTTTTTCATTTTATATTTTTGCTAATATGATTGCCCTTTTGAAATGTGTATTACATTTCTTATAAATCTAATATGATGCCTTCTGACTTTAATCATCTAAATACCTGCCCTTTGTTTTCTCTTTCTTCCCCTACCTGTTTACTTGACCACATTGGTTTAAATGTGTTTCTTTCATATTTATTACCCAGGGTACACACGAATAACAGTACTGTATTTTAGAGACTGTCAATTTATCTTCCGTATTTTTTCCTCCGAGAACTTCATACTAATCTATATCTTGTATATCTTTCCTTAGTTTACTAAAAGTTGACTTTCAAGAATTAAGAGTCTTCGTTGATCCTAAATAATATGGTTTTTGATAGTTTATTTCAAATGAACCATGTTATGATCACTGTTTCCCAAATGTTCCCCGACTTGAATATTTGCTATTACTTCTATATTGTTTGATAATAGCAGGTCTTGTATTGCTCCTTTCCTGGTTTGTTCCTCAATGATTTGGATTATGTCATTGTCTTTTAGCACACCCAAAAGCCTGTATCCTTTAGTTGTACTGCAAATGTCATTGCCCCAGTCAATGTCTGGATAATTAAAATCACCAACCAATTATTAAAATAGGACCTAGTTTTGCTACCTTATGCATTTGCAAAAGTAGTTTAGTTTTCTCAATCTCACAGATATTTGGTGGTTTATAGCAGATCCCTATAAACAATTTAAGATTTTTGCCTCCACTGCAAATTTAAATCCACAAAGTCTCTATATTTTCATCAATCCCTTCATAAACATCTTCCTTTATATTAGGGTTTAAATCTGGTTTAATATATAAACATACCTCTTCCATTTGCTCGATCCTTCCGAAAAAGGAAATAACCTTCTAAATTACCTACACAGTCATAAATGTAATCCCACCATTTTTTAGTAATGCCTATCATATTGCAAATTTTTGGCTATAATTTAAGTTCCCCCATTTTATCTACCATGCTTCTTGCATTAGCAAGCATGCATAAGGCCGTGATTATACCCAAAAAAGCCAAAACAAGTTGCATAAATCCAATGAAACTGCTCATAACGCTGATGATGGTCGCAGTGCGCAGTACTGCAAAGCGGACAGCTGGGGGAAGAGACTGACAAATGTGTTTTTTTCTGGCGATGGCTGTGTCACGTGAGCGATTCAGCCATTGATGGCGAACCGCTTACAGCCACGCCTCCAAGCCTCCTCTGCGCTCTCCCCGGTATAATCAAGATGCTGCTCGGCGGCAGCCCTGGGTTACGTCACAGAATAGCGCTGCCGCCCTGCAGCACTTGGTATAATCAAGGCTTTGCTATTGTTAGCTTATCTGCTCCTGCCTTTCTCCTACCATTGATTTTAGTCTTTATAAGTTCACTACAGTTATCTGTATTTAACATGGGTGCCTCCCTGCTTGCTAAACTATCCCTTCCCCCACTCCATGGCTATTAAAGGAGGGGGCTTGTCATTGGCTGGATCGGGGCTGTGTGTGTGTATTTGTGTGTGTGTGTGTGTGTCTGTGTATGTCTCTCCATTCTCTACCTCCCCCCTTCCCTCCATTCTTTTCTTTCCCCATACCCTCCCTGCCCCCTCCCCTCCATTCTCTCCTTTCCCCCTTCCCCATTTTCTCCCTCCCCTCCATTCTCTCCCTCCCCCTCCCTCCTCTCTCTCCCCCCTAACTCCCTTTCACCCACTGCCCCCTCCCCTCCTCTTTCTCACCCCCCTTCCCTCCTCTCTCTCTCCCCCCTTCTCTCCTCTCTCCCCTTCTCTCCTCTCTCCCCCTTCCCTCCTCTCTCCCCCCTTCCCTCCTCTCTCCCCCCTTCCCTCCTCTCTCCCCCCTTCCATCCTCTCTCCCCCCTTCCCTCCTCTCTCCCCCCTTCCCTCCTCTCTCTCACCCCCCTTCCCTCCTTTCTCTCCCCCCTTCTCTCCTCTCTCCCCCCCTTCTCTCCTCTTTCTCCTCCCTTCCCTCCTCTCCTCCCCTTCCACCTCTCTCCGCTACCCCCCTTCCACCTCTCTCCGCTACCCCCTTCCACCTCTCTCCGCTCCTCCCCTTCCACCTCTTTCCACTCAGCCAATACTGCCTCTCTCTCTCACCATTTGATCAGGGCAGGGTCATGTGACCCTGCTCTGTGCTCCGAAGTCAAATTGAACTGCCTCCCCAAGCACCAAGCTTTTGAGAGTGTACGAGCGCGCGCGCACCGCTTGAGCGGAAACGTTAAGATTAAGTTTAAAAGAAGTCACAGCGCTAGCCTGACGCAGGCTTAGGCTGCGCTTATAGTGCTGCCGATGGCGACGGCGATACGATGGGTGACGTCACCAGTCACTGTCGCCACCGCCGAAAGTTATCTTTCGCCGGCCGCGCATCGCGGGATTCCCGCAATTTGATTTGTTCAAGGGCCGTCACGTAACGCGACGGCCCTTGAAAAATCAAATTTTGCCGGCGGCGGGTTTTTGGGACGGCGACGTCACTCCGTCACTTATAAGCGCACGCGGCGGCGGCAATGCGTTTGTTTTCGGGCGAATTCGCGTCGCCGGCACTATAAGCAAGGCCTTAAACAGAGGTGGTTGCCAAGGCAACAGGCTTGGAGCAATGGGGGAAAAGCAACAATCTTGCAACTACACTGAGGAGCAATGGCTGCCTCAGAACAGGGAACTGAACATGCAGAGGTTCCAGGACACACGTGCTCACACGTCCCACAGAGTTAAGCTCCCTGAAACATCTGCTCCAAGTTCACATACATGTGGCAAGATGTGGATTGAGTGGCAGTGTCAATCCTGCTCATTATACTGCTTAACTAAATGGTTAGCAGAGGCGAAAAGTTTATCCAGAAAAAACCTGGGTCTGTTTCCACAAATAGCAAGGACACGCAATGTGCACAGATCTCTGATGGGTGATCACAGACAGAATGACACATTTTCAGTTTACACTTACTGTTTTCCGGATCCATTATTGCCTTTCTTCATATCTCGAGTTTTTTTTCTGGATGAACTTTGTGCCTCTGCTAACAGTTTAGATTTTCACCTTGACAGACTGAAAGACCGTAATTGGAGAGCAGCTGGTATTTCACTTTTTGTTCATAATTACACTTATTTTCTACAATATATCACTGTTTATGTACAGTTGTTTATTTTTGGGCTTTCATCTCATCACATCATCATTATACAGCTTGCAACTATGGACTATTAAGAGCTCACATGTTAAAGAGCTAAATTAACTACAGCTCAACCCCGTTATAGCGCGATCCGCTATAACGCGGATCCACTTAACGCGGTTTGAGCATTGACCCCAAATTTAAAATAAATAAATAATAATTTAACATTTTTTTTGCACACTGCACACTGCACACTGCACAGACTCAAAGCACACTATACACACTGCACAGCACACTGCACACTGCACACACTCACTGCACACTGTCACAGAACACTGCACACTGCACACTGCACACTGCACACACACCCCCCTCCCACTCCTCCTCCCTACCTTTGGTATCGGCTGCTGAGATCGGAGCGGAGCTGGCATCGGGGGGGGGGGGTGTCGGAGCGGAGCTAGCATCGGGAGGATGGGGGGGTGCCGGAGCGGAGCTGGCATCGGGATGGGGGGGGTGTCGGAGTGGAGCTAGCTGGGGGGGTTGCTCGGAGCGGGTCTGCCGGGCGAGGTGTCGGAGCGGAGCTGGCGGGCTGGAGCGGAGCTGGCTGGGGGGGTTTCTTGGAGCGGGGCTGGCAGGGAGGTATGTTTGGAGTGGGGCTGGCTGTGGGGGGGGTTGCTTGGAGCGGGGCTGGCTGGGGGGGGTTGCTTGGAGCTGGGCTGGCAGGGGGGGTTGATCGGAGCGTGGCTGGTGGGGGGGGGGATCGGTGTGGACTACTGGGGGAAGTGAGGCTGCTAGGGGAAGTTACAGTGGCTGCTGGGGGACATGTAGGGCTGCCAGCCACCTCTTCCCTCCCTCCTCCTGATCGGGCGCGCAGCAGCCCTTTTTTTTTCAATTAGTGCGACCCGGTAATAGCGCGGTCGGATCGGGTGGCCACCGAGGAACGCGCTATAACGGAGTTGGGCTGTATGTTGTTTCACAATCTCCTTAGTTTCTACTCCACACTTACAGATGCCACGGCCGTTATTCGAACACCACGCTTTGTATACCTCGGAATACCGTGGAGTACAGCAGCACACATAAAAATGGCTCCGTGATTTGTTAGAATAACGGCCGCTGTATCTGTAAACCAAACTGCAGCCGTCACACAGCTGAGCTCAAACAATTGTTCACATGCATTACTTCAAGATGAAGAATATGAAGGGCCTGTTGACATATGGAGAAGATGTCTATAGACAATTAGAAGGAAGGTGCGTTTTCCATAAAATGATTATTTATTGGTCATGATAGAAAAAAATAGCAAGACATTGCCCTACCAACACGTTTCGCGATACACAGAGCACTCTCTCAAGGTAAAGCTCACTGAGAAAGCGCTCTGTGTAGCGTTGGTAGGGTAATGCCTTGCTATTTTTTTCTATCCTGACCAATAAATAATCCTTTTATGGAAAACGCACTTTCCTTCTAATTATCTTTATTGGATATCCCTGGTTGTGCTCTGTTACTTTTTTCTCATCTTGTAGCCAAATGCATGGACTACTGCTGAGTCACTTTGATAGTTCAAGAACAAAATCTGTTACCATTGGGGTTTTCTGTTCTGCTTGATGGCATTCAATAATTAAAGTCAGGCCACACTGAGGGATACAGAAAAGGGCAAGACCTTTCTAAAATCGCTGAGCTTCCAGGGTTCTCTGCCAACTACCAGAGCATCATTTCCTCCAGAGAAAAGAACCATTGGACCCTTCCTGGTCCATTCAGTGTCAGTGTCAGTCACTGGCCGGCCCTGCTCAGGGCATCGTGCGTTACCAACTCTGCTCCAGACAACTCTGAGAGACGACTTTGGCTATATCCTTTGAGTCTGAGATGCCTTCCATAACTATATAGGAGTCTCTATTTGCTGAGACTCCAATACTCCTTCCCTCTTTACCTAGGTTCTTACCTTCTCATATCATATGCACCCTGGGTATCACATATCCCAAATGTACACCATGAATCCTAAACTATTCTCCCTTAATGTTAAGAGATTAAATGCCCCCAAATAGAGGAAACAATATAAAAACAGCAAATGTTGTTTTTCTTTTAATGGACCTACTTTAGTAAAAAGGACATTCCAACCTTGTCTAAGAGAACCTTTCCACTAGAGATGTGCGAATCGCAGGTTTGAAAAAAAATCTGTGAATATAAACGTTCCAGCGAAACGGCCCAACTTGTTTAAAATTTGCAGTTTTGGTTGTTGCCGTTGACTTTTTAGCATTAGGATAACTTGTTGCGACTTTTTTCTTCAATTAAACAGGATGAAATTCTACAGGTTCTCTTAGACCTGGGGAAAGTGTGCCCATCTCTACTTTCCACAGTTTTGTTCATCTCCTTATTTTACAGTAAGATGGACCTCAATTTGCAACAGAAGTGTCACTTTTTCTCATGGAGATAATAATACAGATAAGGAGGCCAATTTTATATTTGTTAAGGGCCATCTGGCATCCATTATACTCTGAAACACAGTTATGCTTCTGATGTAAGCCAACTTTCTTTTTTCCAGGATATTTTAACCAGGAGACCTGATTTCAACAAGGGTCACTTAGTACTGTACTAGGAGGCAATTTCAATTTGTCCATTACCCCCTCTCTAGCAGATCGGCCTCAGTTGGGTTTCTCTGTCCTGCCTCTAAGCCATTAAAGTACTCCTTGAAGGCCTAAAACATCATTCCCTAATTGACATATGGAGTTATGTTTCCTTCCTTCTAAAGACTACACATTTTTCTCTACCCCCTCACTCTTCATACTCAAGAATTGATTACGTTTTTAAAGACTCACCTAATTCCCACACTTAAATATGCAAAAATGGTCGGATCATGGCTCTATTGAAAGATGAGTTCATCCCACCCCATAGGGCTGGTGTTGGAGACTCAATAATATTATTTTGCAAACCTCCTGCTTCTTTCACAGAGATTCAACAAGCTATTATTGACTACTTTATCTAACAGTAAATAAGTCCCCTGATATCTGTAGTGTTACCCTCTGAGAAGCACATAAAGATGTTCTGAGGGGCAAGATAATTCGTTTTGTCTCCCTTTAAAAAAAGCAATGGCAAAACAAAGCCTACAGAATACTTGTGTCTAGATCAGGGATGGGCAACTCCAGTCCTCAAGAGGGCCACCAACAGGTCTGGTTTTCAGGATATCCCTGCTTCAACACAGGTGACTCAATCAGTGTCTCAGTCTTCAACTGAGCCACTGATTGAGCCATCTGTGCTGAAGCAGGGAAATCCTGAAAACCTGACCTGTTGGTGGCACTCTTGAGGACTGGAGTTGCTTTTGCTCACCCCTGGTCTAGATTAAGGAAGGTTTAGTACAGAATTGACCAAACTTTGAGCAAACTTTGACCAGGCAGCCTCACCCATAATCCAGAGGAAATAAATAAGACATTTTCTAAATTGTAAAGCGCTATAATTTAGAGAACAATCAAATAACCAACAGTAAATGTGAAGCTAAAAACTAGGAGTATATTGATCAATATGCCCTACTCAAGCTTTCTGAGAGCGATGAAAATCCAAAATCTGACTAAAAAAAATACGTCTCAAAGATTGGGAGGGGAAGAGAGTAGGGAGAAGGACGCAGAGAGTACAAGGAAGTTAGAAGATGGCAGGGGGAAGTAAGGGCGGAACTATCAATTAGTTATTAGAGAATTATAAAAGAGGGGAGGATTAAGCTCAGAGAAGGCCGAGGCAGGGTTAGGCAAGACAAGACAGAGAGCATGCGCAGGTTGACAACACGTGGGCCTGGTTACGGCGGGCAGCCGGACAAAAAAAGCAGGTGGACATGCCTGGCGAGACATGTAAGGGGGGAAACCCCAGTTTTCAGGGTGTAAAAGGGAGCGCGGACACGGGGTGGGTGCCGGATGGTCTACCCCGGAGTCGGCATGAGCCTCAATGAGGTCGGAAAGGGGGAGGGACCCCCAGATCCGACTAAAGTCCTTGGGGAAGAGGGGAGGGGGCGAGGTCCGGAACCCGCTAATGCCTCTACCCGAAAGGCATTGGGTTGGGCTGTGGGACAGGGAAGTCCCGGAGCCGATACCATAGTTTTATATGTTTACATGTATTTGTGTTGTGGTCTTTCTGTTGTAACCCTTGATGTGCTTTCCCTCTGTGTCACTTTCCCCCCCCACGTACCCCATCCCCCTAGCAGGGCGCAGAAGAGAAGCTGCAGAGGACAGAAAGAGACAAAGTGCGGGAACTCCCCATCGTCCAGAAGACCCAGAATGGCCCAGGACTACTCCGGCGGAAAAAGGTCACAAATAAAATATTATGAATAACGAGGTCAGATGTATCTCACACAACGTTAAAGGCTTTAACGGTCCAGCGAAGCGCAAGCTAGCCCTCAGAGATTACAAGAGACTTAAAGCCGATTTCCTCTTTCTCCAAGAGACACACTTCTCCAGAGACAGTTACCCTAAATTCTTAGACAAAGAATTCCGTGTAGTGCACTTAGCATCAGCTCAAGTGAAAAAGAGAGGGGTAGCAATAGCCATACACAACAGGATAGACTTCACAATCGAGAAGAAGGTGGCAGATAGGGAGGGCAGATTCTTAATCCTGGTGGGTTCAGTCCAGGGGAAACCACTCACGTTAGCATCAGTTTATGCACCCTGTGAAGTCTCAGCGGATTTCTTTTCCCTTTTCTTCCGTAAGCTACAAAAGGAGGCAAAGGGAAACATGATAATAGCGGGTGATCTCAACAGGACACTGAATCCCAAGTTAGACCGGTGCACGGCCGCTAGTCTCCCCCCTAAATTAGATATTCAGCAAATCACGCAGGGATTGAAGGATTGCCAATTGGTAGATATATGGCGCGAACAGCATCCCCAAAGTAGAGATTATACCTTCTTCTCCCACCCCCATAACAGATACAGTAGGCTGGACTACTTCCTAGTATCAAACAGACTGGTCCCAGTGGTCTCCCACACGGGGATCCACGATATTTCGTGGTCCGACCACGCACCTATCGAGCTGCGGTGCACTCTAAACTTACTAGACAGACCTGGAGCAAACTGGAGGCTAAACGAGCTGTTATTAAAAATCCCAAATTTGCAGAGAGAAATTGGTGAGAGGATTAAGGATTTCTTCACTGAGAACGTAGGGAGTGTTTCTTCCGACACCACCCTATGGGAAGCCCACAAGGCGACTCTCAGAGGCTCCCTCATGTGCCTAGCTGCTAGGCGCCGGAGGGATCAGGAGAAACAGATAAAAGTTCTACAGGACAAACTAGCGACCCTATCTAAGGCGCACAAAGTATCTAGGAATCAGGACACACTGCGTGCTTTGGCAGAAACCAAACAGCAGTTGAATATAAAACTGGCCTCCCGGGCAGAAAAGGAGATGAGCTGGTCCAGACGTAGGTACTTTGAGAAAGCGAACAAGCCGGACACCCTATTAGCAAATCGACTTCAAAATAAAATTCCTAATTATCATATACAAACTATTCGCACACAAGGGGGTGAGCTTACTTCTAATCCTCGGAGGATCGTGGCAGAGTTCAAAAGCTACTACGAGACGCTGTACGATGGGGGTAAGGTCATACACAATCAAAAGACGAGGGATAATCTTGGGGAATTCTTAAAAGAAGCCAAATTACCGACCTTGAGCAGGGTGGAGAAGGAAGCGTTACAGACGGACTTCTCTTTAGAAGAGTTAACGGTAGTTGTAAAGTCACTTAAGCCTGCCAAAGCGCCCGGCCCAGATGGTTTCTCCAATTTATACTATAAAAAATACCTGAAAATTTTAGCCCCACATCTATTGAAGCTATTTAACTCTATTTTACACGGGGCCTCGTTCCCAGCTCAGATGCTTCAGGCGTCAATCTCCCTGATCCATAAACCTGGTAAGGACCCGGCAGACTGTAAGAGCTACCGGCCCATCTCGCTGATTAATACGGATGTAAAAATTTTCTCCAAATTACTAGCTAATAGAGTGGGTATCGTCCTTCCCAGGTTAGTTCATCCAGATCAGGTGGGGTTCATCGGAGGAAGGCAAGCGGCGGACAACACCAGACGGATAATAGATTTGATGGATTTGGCACAGAAACAGAATATCCCGTCAATGGTACTAAGTCTGGACGCTGAGAAAGCCTTCGATAGAATCGATTGGCCCTACTTGAGAGGGACGCTTGAGGCATTTGGCTTTGAGGGACGCCTCTTGGAGGCCATCATGGCCCTATACGAGGGGCCAACGGCAAGGGTGAGACACCAGGGATTCCCATCAGAGCAATTTCAAATTAAGAGTGGCACACGCCAGGGATGCCCGCTGTCCCCTCTGTTGTTCGCCCTCTGCGTAGAACCCTTGGCGGCACATATCAGAAACAACCCGGATATTACGGGCATAGCTGTAAAAGAGCAATCACACAAAGTGGCGCTCTACGCAGATGATGTGATCCTGACATTATCACAGCCTCTCACCTCCCTGCCCAATGTCTTCTCAATTTTGGGGACCTTTAAACAAATTTCTGGGTTCAAAATTAATCAGGCCAAATCGGAAGCCCTCAATATAAATTTACCCAAACCAGTAGAAAAACTAATTGGACTCAATTTTAATTTTAAATGGCAACCCTCTATGATTAAGTATTTAGGGGTATATATCACAAAAGAATATAAGGCTTTATATAAAGCAAATTATCCCAGGTTGTTTCGGACTCTCCGTGAGGATCTCCGGAGATGGGCGGAGTGCAGTATCTCGTGGATAGGCCGTATTCATAGTGTAAGGATGAATCTCCTGCCACGAGTGCTGTACCTTTTCCAGGCCCTCCCGATCCCCCTGATAAAAGAAGACATCCTCTCGCTTCAGTCCTTAATAACAAAGTTTATCTGGAATAAGAAAAACCCACGAATTAACAAAGCGATCTTAAGGAGGCCGACCTTGAGAGGAGGGTTGGGGGTGCCATGCTTGTTCGCCTACTACAAAGCAGCCCAACTGTGCCAGATTGTGCAGTGGCACACAGACCCGAATCTTCGGAGGTGGGTAGCGCTAGAAAAAACATGTTGCACACCAATAGATATTAGGAATCTAATTTGGTTGCCCAAAAAAAGTCGGGCCGTCATGCGGACTCCTCTGCAGACCATGGTCAACTCCTTGAAAGTCTGGGACGCGGTAAAGATCAAGTGCCACCTCACATCCCTGAACTCTCTGATGACTCCCATTTGGGGGAACCCAAACTTTGCTCCAGGTATGGATAGCTCTATTTTCTCAAAATGGATTCAAGCTGGGTATCTCCGCCTAAAAGATCTGGAGGGCAGGCAACGTGTAAAAACATTTGATCACATTAAAGAGGAGAACAATTTACCAAACACTGAATTCTTTAGATACCTCCAGATCAGGGCCTTCTACAATGAAGCCCCAATTCGGCCCCGGAGAACGAATTTTGAGCAGCTCTGTTCAAGAGATACGGACACAAGGGGACTAACATCTAGAATGTACAGGGAAGTAGTCTGCCCAAAGACGGACGACCAACCCAAACTGGCCTACATGAGACAGTGGGAAGCAGATTTGGGGGAGACATTAGAAGACGAAGACTGGGATAAGATCCTGCAGATGGCGGCCAAAAGCTCCATCTGCACCACATTAAAGGAGAACGCATATAAAGTCCTGATGAGGTGGTATTACACGCCCGCTAAATTATCTAAATTTGTCAAAGGCTACTCTCCGCTCTGCCCCAAGCAGTGCGGGGAGGGAGCGGACTTATTCCATATGATGTGGTCTTGTACGAAGGTAAACCCGCTTTGGGAGGAGATTAAAGATTGGCTTCAGAGATTACTAGAAGTGGACATCCCCTTAGACCCGTGGCTGTTCCTGTTGGGCAGACGAGTCAAGGGGCTATCTAACGCCACACATAAATTGATCGCACATCTGGCTACAGCCACCAGGTGCGAGATCGCAGCAGTATGGAAACAACCAGAGATTCCGATTATCCCCAAGATTAGAAATAGAATTTGGTTTGTATGCCGGATGGAACAGTTGACGAGTTTGGTCAACGACACCAGCTCAAATTTTCTAAAAGTCTGGGAGCCCTGGCTGGCACAGACAGACATCCCGGGAATAGATATCACCACAATCCTGCAATAATAGGTGGTAAATGCGTTCTCCGGTAATGAAAGGGATCCATGACAACATAGCGACAGAGAATCCGGAGGAGGAGCGGGACCCAGGGTAGATTAGGACCCTAGTGTAGGAGGCAGCCAAAGAGGTAACAGCAGGTGAGCGTGGGCCAAGGTTCTCGGAGAAAGTGGTTACTCTAAAATACATGCACGGCGCCCGAACGGCTGAGGATAGGCGGAACACCCCTTCGAGCCCTCTAACCCCCCCCCTCCCTTCCCCCCCCCCCCTCCCTTCTACATAGTCAGTATGTCTTGTCCCCCGGTTCGTCTTGTAAGTCCTGTAAGTCAAGTTTTTGGTTTTTTATATAAAAAGAAAGTACTAAATGTGGTGTTGTCACTGTAGACAATGGATGGTGTTACCATGTCAGATGTATTTCACCCAATAAAATCAAAGTTATAAAAAAAAAAAAAAATACGTCTCTAATGCAATGAAATCTCTGAAGTGTTCCAAGTCTCCAATCACAGACAGCATTACAAATCAATACTATAAGAATTTCAGTGCCATCCTTGCCCCATATTTACCAACACTCAATTATACCATAAACCCCCTCCCCCCCCCCCACTCCATGCTCCAAGTAATTCACAATAAGGGAGAGGATCCTAATCTACTGTACAGTATGTGACAGTTAATGCCCCATATGTCTTCTAAGTACTTTTTGCTAAAATCCTACCTAACTGTCTCCCTTCACAAATACACCCTGACCAGGTTGGATCTATCCCAAACTGACAAACTGCTGACAATATTAGAAAGTCCATAGATATTATACACTACTATTAATATTACATTAATATCTCTTATACGGGTACACCTTCTCTACTTCTCCCAATAGACTCAGAGAAGGGTTTTGATCTTATTAGTTGGCCCAAGTTCTTTGGGCATCTGGACGAACTTTCCCCCCCAAAAATGTGAAATATGTAAGGTTGTATTTCTCACATTAGAAAGTCAACCGATCTTATACATCCCATTTATATCTCTTATATACCTTCTCCACTTCCACCAATAGATGCAGAGAAGGCCTTTGATCACAGTTGGTCCATCATGTTCAAAGTTCTAAAGAATTTGACTGTCTGTCCCCTCTTCCTTGTGGGGGTTAAGTCCCTGTGCAATTTCCAATCAGCAACTATAAAAACTGCAAACGCGACAATATCTCAAATCCAATTAATATATTTAACAGTGCACGCCAAGGGTGTCCTCAATTTCCCCTTGCATTCACTCTCACAATTGAGCCATTAGCTGCTACAATAAGATGAACCCCAGATATCAAAGGCCTGACTGTAAATGGTGTTCAATTCAAACTTTCCTATATGCTGATGACATTCTTTACCTTTCTCACCCATTAATCTCCCTGCCTAATCTGTTATCTGGATAAATTCAGACAGTTTCCTAATTATTAAATGAACTCTTCCACAGACATCCTACATTTCTATATACCATCCCACATAAACAAACTTCTTAAAGTAAATGTTGCCTTCGCTTAGCAAGAATCCTTAATTAAATAGTTAGGTATCATACTAACTAAATCTTACAATTCCCTCTATGAGGTCACGTTTCTACAGCTCTTTAGAAGTTTGAAAACAGATATGGAATAGTGTTGTTATTCCTTTTCCTTTAGGAAGGACTATAAGCAGCCTACTAAAATGAATGCCACACCCAAGCTTCTATGGCTGAGTCCCCGGTGGTCACAGCGGTGTGCACTACAGCGTGCATGCCACACACCACAACTCAGCCCTCTATGGGGCAGGCTCCAGTGGCTGTGGGCGCACAAAGCGCTGTGACGCGTACGCTAGCAGGGAAGACAAGAATTTTGTCTTCCTGTGCCACGACATGAGATATGGCCTGTCATGCCCACCCCCCCTCCTGCATTCCCCTAGCTCTCCCCTACAGACCGCCAATCGAGGCTGTAGTCTCTGCACGCGCCTCCTGGCGCGCGTGCAGCAGGGAGTGCTGGGGTCATAGCCTTAATCCCTTCCACTTGCTTCCTATTCTACTAAAAATGATTTAAAAAAAAAGCAGAATCAGTAAATCTCTATTACATAAACTGTCTTGGGTGGTGGGCTTGCTTTTTTTAAATTTTTTGGGGCTGCCAAATATTAGGACCGCCAAATTCCAACTATGTGGGAAAAAAAACGGGGTAGTTAGGCAATATCTGCTTTAAGTAGTAGTCCTTGCAAGTACTTGAAATATATTTGTGCTATATTAAAATAACTACAGTATAGATGCAGCGGCCATAATTTTAAGGCATCACAGTGCCGTGTGCGCTGCTGTACCCAACGCGGCATGAACGTGGCCAATCGCCCCAGGCACACGTGTTTATTGCGGTTGCTTTGTTTGAATTTTATGGATTGTGTGCAATTATATGCAATGAAATGAATGAATTGTAATGTGTACAGTACTGTGCTAGTGTGTCAATTTCAGGTGTTTAAAAACCAGAACACTAAAATGCAATTTTCTGCACTCGCCTCTTAAAGCTGCAGTTCAGTCAATATCCTGCATGTGTGTTTTTTTTTAATAAATCAGTTCTGTAGTAAGAAAAAATACTTTTAGCATTTTCTGTTTTTAAAAAAAACAACTTTGAAAGACCAATTTTTTTGTATTCTATTTTAACAGCCATTTGCTAAGGCACTGCCCCTTCATGTCCTGTCACAAGCTCTGGCACGCCCCTTTGTCAGCCCTGCCCTCCCTCTAGCACGTCAGTGCAGGAGTGCTCATGAATATTCATGAGCTTCCACTGAGAGAAGCAGAAGAAAAACAGATCCCTTCACTAATTATGTCACCAAATTTCGCCTATCAATACATGGAGAACGAATTGACCTGCAGCTATACAGTTCTTTAGGTAATTAGAGATTGCACACATGAAACTATTAAAGTAAAAAAAATAAATTAAAAAAAAAAAAAAAAAGACTGAACTGCAGCTTTAAGGCGGTACGGTTGGAAGTAATCCCGTGCTATGACATGGGTATTCCGAGGTATACACCACGTGATTTGTTAAAATAACGGCTCCTGCATCGGTATGTCATTTAGTACTGTATGTACTTTCTGGAATGAAAAAGCTAACATTATTTTTTTTTCTTTACTTTATTTTTAAACCTCAGAAGGTTTTGTTGTGAATAAAAGTAATAATAGGTCTCAATCATCTACTGTCATTTTTCTATCAGCCTTTAGCAAAATATTTATGTGAGCCTAGTTAAGGTAAAATGTGTCTCTCCTTTGTCGGTACATTATATATTTATATTGGAGCATATTGTGTTTTACCACTGTACATAACTACATACAGTAACTGTTTCCCAAAGGCCCTTTGTAAGGAAGGAGTACTGGTCTCAGTACCAACAGGATCAAAACCACAATCTCTGTTATTTAGGTCAGCAGCTCTAGCATTGAAATATCTCAGATGCTGGATAGCTCCCCTCTCAACATACTTAGAGCTTTCCTGCTCCCAACTGTAGCTAATCACACTTACTGTATGGGCATTCTCCTGCCTTCCTTTAAAAGCCAACACATCCAGGTATGAGGGACCTTAGGCTTGTCAGTATAGGTTATGGAAACCTTTTAGGAGGTGCGGGTGTGTCATTTAAATACGCTTTGCATATCTAAGGTATCGAAAGTATGCTCCTTTTTGAGCACAAGTGTTTCTCCATATGTTATTTGGAGGCAGGTTTAAGGCAGGGGTGCGTAAACTGGGGGGCACGAGATTTTTGTGGGTGGGTGGGTCGGCACGGGTGGTTGCAGAGGCCCCGCGCTCTTCCCCAAGGCATTAAAAGTACATGCCAGAGGATCATGTGAGGCCTCTGCAACCTCAATTTACCGTGATTCAGCCGGCGTCTGGAAGCGTCTCCATGGCAACGCAGCGTCAAATGATGCCACGGGGTAATGCAGTGTGACGTCACACGCTACATCATCCCGCGACGTCACATGATCCCGCGCGCCATTTGACGCCGCACTAGGGAAGGGGGGCGTGAGCACCGGTGGACACAAGGCAGGGGAGCGCAGGAGCAAAAGTTTGCGCACCCCTGGTTTAAGGGATATAGTGCTTGGGACTTTTATAACATCTCTTTTCTATATTTAAGCACTGTGTTAATGTTGTGTTATTTGCTTTAGTGCCTAGGTTAACACAGGGATGCTCAACTCCAGTCCTCAAGCCCCCTCCCACCCCCCAACAGGTCATATTTTCAGAATATCCCTGCTTCAGCACAGGTGTCTCAATCAGATTGAGCCACCTATGCTGAAGCTGAGATGGCCTGAAAACCTGACCTGTTGGGGGGGCTTGGGGACTGGAGTTGAGCACCCCTAGGTTAACGTTAGGTTAAATAGGCTAGCAGAGCTTTGTGGATCTGCCCCTACGGGTTTCATGGTAGCAGCTTTACACATAGTGTATAATCCCCATATTATCACCCAGGCCCTTAGTGCCAGTCAAATTCTATTTTCCAAGCTATTGATGTGTTGTCTCCTGGGTACCCACAAATATAAAAATTAATTTACAATAATCGCCAAGATGAATTTCCCAGCAAAAACACATGATCAGATTTGTTTCCGAAATACACGTCCTTAAAGGCATGCTCATTTTGTTAGTAAAGAGCACATTTTCCATTCCAGATACAAATCATATCAACAACACAGAAAATTGAAAACAACACAAAGCTAAATTAAAATATATATATACTGTATATATATTTATATCACACTGAGCACGAGATACATTTTTAAATTACATTGAAATTAAATTACATCTTTCTATTTAAATGACAGTCGTTAATTGGACATACATAAAAATGTGAAGAAAAAAGTAGATAAGAAAAAGTCATGTTGGCAAAACAATTATTTCCATCAGTCTTTCTGTTTAATAGCAATGAAAAAGAATTACATTTGATTTCTATATATTCTAGTCAACATATTTTTTTTCTTCTCTTTCAATTACCATAAGCCCTTTTTTATTTAACCCTTTGGGAGCCTTTTACACGTAGCTACTAGTACATCATAGGGTTTGGCACTGGTAGTAGCTACATCATAAAATTCCTGTTCCTTTTTCTAGGGGCGAGCTATCAGGAAGTGGATGATAAGGAGGAGGAAGCACCCCCTTGCATTCCGTCATCAGTGACGGAGTGATCACATGATCACGACCATGGCCCTCTGGTGTCCCTCTGGCACTCGAAGGGTTAAATGCCTTGAATTAGCTTCCATGCATATTGAAAGTGGCAGTTCCACAATGCAGGCGCATAAATAAATACTCAAGTACTCAAATACACAACTAAATAAAAGTCAACAGATAAATAAATAATAATAATAACTTTATTTCATATAGCAGCTTTTCTCCCAATGGAACTCAAAGCGCTTCACAATTACAGTATAGTGCATGGTAAGTAGCCATTGGCAGATTTACCATTAGGTCCGGGTCGTCAAAATGTTGAGGCGGTAAATATGTCCGCCTCCATATACTTTGCCGCGCTGTCAGGCCTACCAGGTCTGATGGGAAGTCACTTTGCTGTTGCGGCTGCCTCCTTAACTGCCGCCCTCCTTCTTCATCGCAGTGTCAAATGACAACATCACACGGCGTCTCGTTGCCATGGCAATGCGACCTCGCTGCATCAAATGACGTCATGATGTCGTGTTACCATGGCAAAATGACGCCGTGCGACGTCACGCTGGTGACGTCCGCGGGGTCATTTGATACTGCGGTTCAAAAGGAGGAGGGGGCGGCAGCAAGGAGGCGGCCGCAACAGCTAAGTTCCATAGGCGGCGGATTTTCAAATCCGCTGCTGTTAGCAGCACATAGGATAGTTACAGACACAGTCCCTGCCCAGGTGAGTTAACAACCTATGTTTTTGGTGCCTGAGGCACAAGGAGATAAAGTAACTTGCCCTAGGTCACAAGGAGCTAACACCGGGAATTAAACCAGGTTCCCTGCTTCTAACTTCGTATCATTGTTTACAGTCCATGTCCCTAGTAATCAATAACAATCAATAATAACCAATGTATCAATGTAATTGGGTTTTTAAAAAAACATTCAAACAAGCTAAAATAAACAGTTTATTTACGTTCTGTGAAAAATAAACCATGGGGTTTTCTTTTCCTGGATCCTCTTGAATTTGTGCTTATCAAAATGTCATTGTCTTAAACTTCTATGTGTTTCACTAAAGGCATAATACAACTCAACCCCGTTATAGCGCGATCTGCTACAACGTGGATCGCTTATAACGCTGTGTGAGCGTGGCTCCCGTTTTTTAAATAATCATTCTTTTTGGGGGGCAAACTGCCAGGATTTGCCGAGAGGAATGTCTGGCTACACAAACACACAAACACACACTGTCCCCTCAGTCTGTCACTGTTACACACACACTGTCCCCTCAGTCTGTCACTGTCACACACACCCCTCCCTCCCTGTACCTCTGCTGGGGGGGGAGGAGAGAAGGGAGCTGGTTCTTGCCCGGCTTCTCCTGACTCCGTCAGATCCTCCCCCCGCCCCTCCCTTCCCTCTCGCAGACTCACAGCTTCTCTGCACAGCATACAGATCAGCTGCTGCTGCTGCAGATGCCGGGTAGTGCTGTGTGGGGTGGGTGTCGGGGTCTTCCGCTGCGACGCCGGCTTCAGGGAGAGCTGGGAGAGTTATTCCAGCTCTCTCCCTCCGGTGAACGCAAAATCCCTAATCGCGGCAGCCATTTTTAAATGTTTATTTTAAATTGCGATCCCGGTTATAATGCGGTCTCATTCTGTGGCCCCCCGAGCACCGCGTTATAACAGGGTTCAGCTGTAATTACATCCCAAATGACAAAAGAAAGAAAATTGTGCGTTGAGAATTTACCTGCAGATTCTAGGATTTGCCAATAGTCTTATCACAGACAAGAAATTAGGTAAACATAAAAAATCCAAACAATTTGATCACCAAGAAAATATTAAACATTGAAAAATTAATTAAAAAATGCTTCTACTTCTTGGATTTATTTTAAAGATACGGCTTTAAACAAATAAACATGCCACTGCCATTAGTTCACTTTGGTCCTAGATGTTCCGCACCTTTCATATACTACACTGTATAATTAGACATGTTCTATAATCCCTCCCCTACGTCACCTGATAGTGCAAGAAAAACACATCACATCTGTTTACAAAAAATAAATAAAAAAATACTACAATAAAAACTAAATCAAGGATCTTAAAATAGGCATTAAGCACTCAAAATTAAACCATTCAATGCATTATTTTAGCATTCTGCACTTTTATGACGTTTCATAAATGGTAACCATAGTCTCTAAAATACATTTCATATGAGGCTTCAAATACTTGAAAGAAAAATTGTAGCAGAACATTAAAAAAAAAAAAAAATGTGCTCTGTTGAACCTGATCTTCAGAAAGGTTATCCTTAAAAAGATGCACCAGCAAAATATGAATTTGTCTTTGAAGTAAGAGGGTACAAGTCAGGATGAAGAATCAATTATGATTATATTTACTGCATGAAGTTTTCATTCCAGCTTTCTGAGTTATACCAGCTAACAGAGATTATAGATTTTATATAAAAGTGAAATACATACTTAGGTAGAAATCACTGTATGACCAATCAATGTGACCTGTATAGTAACTGTGCAGACAGACTTGGTAAGCCAACAGCATCATTCTCGCTGAACAAAAATAGCTATTCATATTTTTATTAGGTTTATCTCCATTTTACTATTTAGCAAGAGAATGTATATTTTGCAGGCAGCTCCTAACGTTTGGAGCGTCTGAGATCTAAGCGGTGTGCTGAAACATTGGGAAAGTGGTTTTCCAGAATTGGAGGGTAATGTATTTGTATGTAATTGCACATTTTACCTTTAACCAAATTATAGGATACATTTATGGCAGAGTAGAAATGTGTAAATGTCTTCAAATTTGCATTGTGCAACTTTTAGTGTATTTCTCTTACATTTTCCATTGTATTGCAAGAGTTCACATTACTCAGAATATCACAAATGTTGATACAATTGAGCAAAAATGACAGTAAATGGTAGTATATAAACGGCCACGTCGCCTTGCACATTCACTCTTAATGCTTACTGAATTTGTTTGTTGTTTCTTGATAATTGTTTTGCAAAAAAAACACAGCACGTTTTGCCTTACTTGCATACTTCAGCAGACAAATCACATACAGTATCTCTACAGCACATGTAGTCACAACAAAAAACAAAAGCTAATATACTGTAAGTGTAACCCCCTTTGGGATTAGCATATGGGTGTAAGGGGCTTTGAAGGAGTTCGATTTTGGGCACCTACCCCTTCAGATAGGATGTTGCAAAGTGAGCAGGCAGGTGCCTAGCCACACCCTGCTTCTGGAATATGCTGGATGGGTCACCTGGTCTAGGTTCACTCAGCAGAAACCTAGCCCTGCTAATATTCAGCCTAGAGACATGGAGTGGAAGAGAGGTTATAAATAGGAGGGGAGAATTATTCCACCCTCAGAGCCCAGGAGGGGAGAAACAGAGGGGTCTCACAGTGTATATAGCCTTGTAAATAGCTAGGAAAGGGTAGATGGCCCTATTCTTATTTTCTCAGACAGGGAAGTGCCCTTGTAGTCAGGCTCCCTAGAGAGATGAGAGATATGTACTGGCTCCCAGCAGGGAGGCCTATGTCCCCTAGGGCAGGGGCGTGCAAACTTTTTTTGCTGCGCCCCCCCCCCCCCTCCGATCTGTGTACCGCGCCCACCTCCTTACCTTGCGCAGCGTCAAATGACACAGCAGGGTCATGTGACATCACGTCACATGACCCGCAGCATCATTTGACGCGTGACGTCACATTACCCTGCGGTGTCATCTGACGCTGTGTTGCCATGGACACGAGTGACACTGGCAGAGTCAAGGTAAGTTTTAGAGTTGCAGGGGCCTCACGCGATCCCCCGGCATTTAATTTAAATGTCTCGTGGAAGAGCGCGGGGCCTCGTCAACCGCCCACGCCCCCCAGAGAAATCCAGCGCCCCACCTGGGGGGTGCGCCCCCCACTTTGTGCACCGCTGCCCTAGGGGTTACCCCAAATGGTAACTGTGGGACTCTTAGAAAAGTATCAACATATCTTTGGACACCCTCCCGCTGTGAGCATCCCAGGGGAGTATAAAGTGACACCCTCATTCTGTGAGCATCCCAGAGGAGTATAAGGTTTGGCCCAATAGGGAGGGACCCCCTCTGCCATCTCAGCAATGCAGCGCTACCACAAAGATGGTTAGAGAAAGTTGCAGAACTCATGGTCACATTGACCAAAGATATAAAGGGGTTAGCCAAGCAGGGACCCAGATGATATTAGGAAAGTATGCACAATGAGGAATATGTTATCTGGTATGTTCAAGCAACTACTTCAATTGTTATAAGGCTGGGCCTCTCCAGGAATGCAGCAATGCAGCTGAAGAAGTTGTGTATCTAAGAACCTGCTAATAAATTAAATCTTGTTATATCTATAAAGTTCCTGGTGCCCATCCTTTCTCCATCACCACCCAGCTGCACTGACCCAGCACCCTGATAAAGTAATATGCTAGGAAGCCAAATATATAGACTATCGGATGTAAACTCCCTAGGAGCCGGGCAAAAAGTTACATTAAATTAAAACAACATAAACCGTGCACTGATTGCATCTATTTGGGCAGGGTTGCGCAACTCCAGCCCTCAAGGGCCACCAACAGGTCAGCTTTTCAGGATGTCCCTGCTTCAGCACAGATGGCTCAATCAGTGGCTCAGTTG